>NC_052501.1:79664502-79964502 GCF_016617805.1 Bactrocera tryoni
ATTGAAATTAATTAACAAAAAACCATATAAATTTATAATAATAATAACCAGTAATTGTATGTGTTAAAAGCCTATTTATTACATATTTTAAGCTCAAATTGCAAATTAGTAGCTAAAAGTATAATACTATAATGGCATTAAAATTGAAAAATTTAAAATATAAACAATTTACATTAAATCGAACATGGCTAATACTAAACGAACATGAACGGCACATAAAATTACAGAATTTCAACAAACAAACACATATGTACATAAACGCATACATATGTACATACATACATATGTATGTAAATGTAATGAATGAAACTGAATATTGATTTAGAGAAAAATTCGGTACAATATGTTATAACTTATATTTTACCAATTTTTTTGTTTTTTTTTAATTTTTTATGTGTTTTTGTTATTATTTTTTGTTACTTATTTTTTTAATTTATTATATTTTTATTTTTTTTAATTTTGTTTTATTTACTATTTTTTGTAATATTGTTTTTTTATTATAGCAATATTAAAATTTAATATTTTTATAACATTAATAAGTACAAAAAATAATCTATTTCCATTATTTTTTGTGTTTTTTTTTGTTTTTTTTTTTTACTTTTTTGTTACTT
This sequence comes from Bactrocera tryoni, assembly GCF_016617805.1. NCBI lineage: Eukaryota > Metazoa > Arthropoda > Insecta > Diptera > Tephritidae > Bactrocera > Bactrocera tryoni. The sequence continues at coordinate 79,665,114 of NC_052501.1, forward strand.
AAATTCCAATTTCATTTATTTTTATTTCTTGATTTTCTATTCCTCTTTTGCGGTTTTTTAATATTTTTTATTGTTTTATTTTTAATATTTTTCCATGTTCTATATTTTGAATAATTTTCGTAATACTTGTCATTTATTTTTGTAATATGTGCGTCGGAAAATGTAAATTTACAAATTGGCAAATTTTCGCAAAGGCCCACTTCTTTTATTTTAATTTTTTTTGTAAACTCAAACTAAAAATTCAAAATTAAAATCTGAATTCAAAAATAGTATTTATCATTGTGAAATTTGTTATTTTAATAATAATTTCATTAACAAAAAAAAACACCTTAAAAGTGAAAACTCAGACAATTGCAGCGCATCCTAATAATTTAAAGACATTGAAAACTTTTGTGTATTATATTTTAAAAAATATTAACTCATTTCTAAAATACAGCGAAAATTTAAACATTTTAGATCAATAAAATGTTGAATATATTTTTGCAATATTTAAAATTCAATGAAAATGCCAATTTAAATTTTGCAATTACGAATTTGTGCTAAAAAATATTAATTACAAATTTATTTCATATTTAAATTAAGAATTCTACATAAAATGAATTTTAGTTAATTTGCATACATTAAAAAATAAATTCACATTTGAAATTATTGCTATATCATAAAAAAACAAACATCTCTTTTGCGTTTAAAAGAAAAAATAAACCTATTTTGTATTCTACACCTTTTTAATTAATGATTTTTTTTAGGAAAGCAAATGCAGAATTGAAACAGAATCATGATTACTTTTTTAATTGCTAATGAATGAAAATATTGTTGGAAACAATAAAAAATATACACACACATTTAATAATATACTTATACAATACATATAATTTGTAACTAAATCTTAATAAATCATAAAGTTATTAATTAATATTATACTTACGAGCAAAAATAAAAAAAAATAAGAAAAAATATATATTATTGTAACACATATACAATTAAAACATAACATGCTGATAAAGTACATAAAAGTAAACCAAGCAATCGTTAAATCGATCTTGAAATCTATGAATAAAAGTTATACATATACATACATATACACATACATACATATATAGAATGGAAAATAATAACAATACTTAAAATCGCTATATCGATTGAAGGAAAAAATAGGAATAAAAAAACTAAATATTACTTACAATAATTGCAGCAGTCAGTGTATAGTAACAAAAAACATGAGAAATTTCTGCACATATGTATGTAGCATGCGCAGCGTAACGCTGCCGGCATAAGTCTTGTGTGTTATATCTTTTCGGATGGCGTTTATAATGGATCCCCCTTGTCGAATGGCGACTACTTCTTTGAAAATGTGCTGCTCTGTGCAATTAATAATAAATATTACTTTTCAAATGAAAATAAATAAATAAATGGCATACAATAAAGTATAAAAAAATACGCATTAATAAATACAAAAAATATATTGGAAGTGTTGTTTGTGTATTTATTGTACTGTGAGTGAGTACCTACAGTTATTGACTGTGAGTATAGGATAATAAACATTTGGAAGAAGTTTAATTAGAGGGTTTTGGCAGTAAGTAGTTTTATGAAATTAATGCGAAATAAGTAATATAATAATAAATTCATAATAATAACGGATTTTGTGGTGTTAACATCATTGTCATATCCTCCAGTTTTTATACCATATTATTTGCACGTTGATTTTCAATGTGTGTTGGCAATACTGCATCAAAAATTATTTGACAGCTCTACCAGCTGTTTAAAGTTGCTAATTGCAAGTTGTTTGTTGTACCTATAATTTTAAGCATAATCCCATTTTAGCAGCTATTATTAGTAAAAAATCGCGAAAAAATAATTATAGCCGATTTGGGAGACATAGAAACAATTTGTGCCTTGTTCAATTTAACATTTACTATGTGCAACTTATGACCTCATCGTTATATACATACATACACGTACAAAAAAAGTTCTAACAACAAAACGCGAAATCACAAATTTTTAAGCATACGCCTACAACACCAGTAACAATCCAGCAGTTTTACTATGAATGTACACGGCAATAGCGAGAATTGTGTGGAGGAGCCTGTTGCACCAGAATGGCTTTCCAAATTGGAGAGTCGACGTGAAAATTTACAACGCGCCACCAAGCTGAGCCACGAAGTCGGCGCTGGTGCACCCTGTGGTGAATGCGGTGACAAATGTCCTGGCTTGGATTTACATTTTTGGCGTAAAGTATGTCGCAATTGTAAGTGTCGCAAAGATCAACACAAATGTGTTGATGACGATTTATCATCTTGGGCACAGTTTGAGATTTTGGGTCAAATATGTTCAAAACCAGCTTGTAAGTATCCAAACATGATTTCATTATTATTTTATACATTTTTTGTGCTGGCATGTATATTTAAATATGTGTTTTAATTCTAAACAGTTCATGACTTTTTATTAGCACTGTAGGGGCTAAGATTAGTGTATTTTAATATATGTACATATATACCTGGTAGACAATGCCAACTGTGATCTCATAATTATCTTCTATTTCCCACACAGTCATTAAAATTAAAGCGCTCGCCAGCCAACCCGTTCAAGTCGACTGGGTGCCACCGAACACAATGCCAGATGTTGTTTCCGACTATATGGAGAAATTGGGCGCCGCCAAGGTGCCAATTGCGGGCAGTGATGCGGCACAAAAGCGTAAACAACAATTAGAATTTCAAGTACCGCCACATGATTTGAACGCCGCACTGTGCGACAATCTAACCGATGCTGAAGCCGCCCAACTACAACAATATGTTGTAAAGATACGTGAAAATTGCGTTGGGCAGGGTGTTGTCGTACGCATTGGCAACATGGGTATTGGTTTTGTTGAGTATATAACGCCGCAGCAACAACAAGACCAACAGCACATGCTAACCGGTATTGATGCTTACAATATGCCAACGCAAATGCAACAAGCATCATTTAATGCCGCCTTAATTAACGATACAAATGATTTATCCTTTCACTCACCGCTACCGGTCAAAAATGCTGCAAATGCACGTTTTAGTGCACAAATGCGTCAAGAAACACCAGCACGTAAACTGAAATTCGGCACTTTATGTAATTTGGCAAATAATTGTGGCCTACCGGTAAATGTCGATTATGAGCGAGATGCTGTATTTGCACAAATCCTACATGCCGAACCGCTCAAGCAGGCATTGGAGAACAAAAGTATGGGTTTACCCACAAATCAGGCGGTTATCATTTCACAAGCACAAATGTTGCCAGATTTTATGAATGCCTCCATTTTGGGTCCAGCTACAAAACAAAAACTCAAAGACATTGGTGTGAACGTTAAAGCGGTGCAAAGTGCCTTATTGAACAGTCCATTTTATGATGCACTCTACGATACACTCAAGCAAAATGATATCAAATTTGATGAATGTCGCGTATTGGCACCCATACAAGCGCTTCGAGAAGAATTGCTGGTAAATAAACCAGTGGCAGAAGAGTTGAGCAGTTTCGTAACGCAATTGCCAAACAGTGCGGCCATAATGTATACAAGTCCTGCGGAGAATAGCTTGGGCAAGTGCGGACTTAGTGGTTCCAGTAGCAACGATTCTGGCTTTGGTTCGAAAGCCTCAACACCGGTGGGTGGCGTTGACACGCTGACTGGTGCTGGCTTGCCAAGTGCCTTCCAACAAATGCGACTGACAAATAAAGGTTTTATTTCTTTTTACTATTATAAAACACATAGGTATTTAATGCATTATAATTTCAGAACCACTACCACCAGCGCCAATGGTGAATTGCCGTGACTGCGCCAAACCTATACCATTAGGGGAAGTCGCTGTGAAAGCTGAACGCGCTGGCAAGGAAATAGCCTGGCACCCGGAGTGCTTCAAATGTTACACGTGCCGTGAATTATTGGCGGATCTGGTGTATTTCTTTCACGGTGGTCAAGTGTATTGTGGTCGTGATTTAGCTATTAATTTGAAGATACCGCGTTGCAAAGCTTGTGACGAATTAATATTCACCAAGGAGTATACAGCTGCTGAAGGTGCCACCTTTCATATTAAACATTTTTGTTGTTATCATTGCGATACACCGTTAGCCGGGCAACAATATATACCCGATGAGAAGACCAATATGCCGTTATGTCTGAAATGTTATAATGAATTCTTTGCGGCCACTTGTCAACGTTGCAATCGTCAAATCGAGCCCACGGATCAGGGCGTCGCTTGGGGTGATGTGCATTGGCACAGTGTCTGCTTCATTTGTGCTGGTGTCGATTGTGGCAAATCACTAATTGGTGGACGTTTTTGTGTGAAACAGAAAATGCCTTTTTGTAGCCCAACATGCGTGCGAAGTATTATATAAGATTTTTTTTTATATATGTATAAGCATACATGCATATATTTATACAACTTAGCATTTAAGTATAAAAAAAGTATTCAGTACATGACGAACAATTACAATTCCTATTTAAAATGTATTTTATACATATATTCATACATATAAATATTTTTTCCATATTGTATTTTTTATATGTACGCCAGTTTTTATATGCACATTTTAAAGTGCCACGAAATATATATATACACTATTTTTACTGTCAGCTTCAATGTTGGGTGTTTCAATGAAGTCTTTATTTTGTTTTCAAGTTTTTTTTATTTTTATTTTATTTATTTTTTTATTTATTTATTTTTTTTTCTGTTGTTTCTGTTTATTTTCATATTTATGTATTTATTTTTTTAATTAATTTCTTTGGAATCTATATTTTATTTAATTGTTTCTTTATTTCGTATCTGTTTAATTTAGTTTCTTATTTTTTAATATGTACATATGTATGTATTTTTATTTATGCTTTGGTTTTTTTCTAATTAATTTTTTTTATTAATATTTTATAGTTTTTAATTATTCTTTATTTGTTTTTAATTTAGTATTTTCTTTTAAAATTTATTTATTAGTTTTGTTAAATGCAAAATACACAAAGATCCTTAGGCAAATTTCGTAGTTTGCTGGCTATACATATGTACGTTGCCAAACGGTACGGCGCCTAAAAGTATGTTACCATGTCCCCTTCACATTTTTAAGCGTAGTCGGAGAAACTAGAATTCCTGTGAGAGACCCACAACTTTTAGTGCTTGCTTTTTTTGTTGTGGCGCATTCCCTATATACATCGAAGTCATACCCAAAACCGGCAACTCTCTACGTTAGCGATATCCAGCTATTATTCGATCAAAGCCGTTCCAAACCTGCTTAGTAAAAGCATCAACAATATTATTTCTTTCAAATTTATAAGTAAAACACAGTGGCGTATACTTCAGTTATTCATCGAGAGCGTTTATTTTAGAGCTTTTTAAATACATTTGTGTTTTAAAAAAATATTTTATAAGCGAAAAAATCACATAATTTCCAGTATTATGCCGTTCTTATCATACATACACATACGTACATACATACATATATACACGCATACAAAACATACGCACATTTCATCACTCGTATCTATGTACATAAGTACGCATGCGCAATGCCATTTTCGTTGCAAGACGCCGTGTTTATTTTCTACCGCTTCTACGCCAGCAGACAGCACAAATGAATTTGCGTTGTTGTTGTTGTGGAACTACAATATTTTTTAGGATTTCTAATTGTTACATATTCAGGTCGTGAAATCAACATTATGCTTGTTGTTATTTATTTTTAGTAGTAGTCATCCAAGGCGTACCAGCTGTGGTGAAAAACGCCATAAACTTACATACATACATATGTATGCATACTTTTATATGTATGTATAAATAGCCGCTGAGCGCTGGTCGTTCGCTTGGTAGTAAATTTGAACTTAACTAATAGTTACATACATACATAGGAATATAGGTATGCATGGTAATATGTAGCTAAAGTGTAGTTTTTAGTTAATTTAATTAATTAAGTTTTCACTTTTTTCTTAGTTAACATATCTAGTGAACATATAATATATTCTTTTGCTCCAAATTAAATTTCATTAAAAAATACAATTACTAAAAGCTAATTCGTTATATACGAGTATGTACAGATAACGCAAGTCTCCATACGTATTACATAGTGTTATTGTTGTTTCATGATTTTTTTTGTTTATTTTTATTTTGTATTATTTATATGTTGTATTATTAAATTTTACTTGTTTTATTTAGATTTCCGATATAATACTTCAGTTACTTCAGTACTTTTTACAAAAGAACTCCTATGCAGCACAATGAGAAGGATCCCACTTACATGCTTACAAACATTTCGTGCAGCCTACATATAACAATACATACATATGTATTTATATATATAATATGCATATGTATAGTGGTGTTTCAAATTACATCTTTGTATGTATGTTTGCATGCATATTTATATATGTATATCTATATGTATGTATTATCCTTATGTTATGTATAAAGCGCAGTTAACCGAGAGTTACACGAAAAAATAATCAAAAAATTTCAGTTTAAAAAAATATTAAAAATAAAATTCAAAAGCACACTAACAACTATCACAGAACATATTTATGTGTGTATATATGTATGTATGTATGTACGTATGCCAGTGCGTCACAGGAGTTCGCGATTTAGCAGCGTGCAAAGTGTGGTAGAAGGCAGTACAGCAAGTGAGGGAAATTGCGCTTGAGAGCAGGTGCTAAGTGCAACACTACTCTCGTGTGTGTGTGGCTCAACTGCCTGTTGACAAAGCAACAGACGAAACAATCAACCATATGTTCGTCTCTGTAAACCTTTATGTAGGTATATATGCAATTGTTAAGCAGTCGTAGACAGTCTTGGTACGTTCAAAATGAAAAGTAAAAGAACACAAAAAAATAAATAAATGCCAGTTATTGAATTTTAGCAGAGCAACATGTGCCCGGCGCGGTTTAGGTCCTCTTCTGTGAACGCATGCTGTGCCTGCAGGTTTGTTCGTGTGACAGTAGGTATTTGAAAAGTTGCACAATATGACTTCCCTCAAAAAAATAAACACAAATAATATTGTGCATTATTTTTAAACCGTATGAAATACATGAACAACAAACACTTTGTTCAATCTGTTTACAAAGGTGTGGTGAGCTTACACTAATGAGAAATTATATAGATTTATAAAACAAAAAGAAAAAATTGCAGTCAATTCCAAGTAATGGTTCCCACATATACATATATGTACATATGTACATATATGTATATGAATTTCAGGTATGTAATTTGAAAACGTCCGTAGTCTCTGCATCATGCCAGTCTTTATTCGGGACACTATTAAAGGGCAGACTTTAAACATGCAATGAGTGGCGGAAAAACTCAAAAGGCGCTTATGCGAATATCTTTTGAGAGCCTACATTTAGGCACAGATACAATAATGAAATATTGCCAACATGGATCACAACAACGTATCGTCGAGCTGCGAGGTTTCAGGTTTGCTACAGGCATACACACATTTCATGTATATATATATATATATATATTTAAATTGTCCTGCACGTTTAACATGCTCATCACTCTCTGCTGCTACCAATTGTTCGGCTACACTGTGTAAATATTTCCTTCATTGCTTTTCCCCTTTTACCCATTACATTGCGGCTGATTTGATAACATTTAGAAAACATATTGTATTTTTTTCAACCCCAGTCTGCTTATTTGGCGCTGTTTTGCTTTGCAACCCTTCCATTGTGCTGTTTTGATCACGTCCTCGCTCAACGTGGATCTATGTCAACTTAACTATTTCTATCCTAACACTGCCATCGTCAACAGTTTGTGTAAATGCCGCGCGTATAGTATAATTCTGCAATGCGTTCAGGCAGTGTGCTGTAGAGATTGACCACAAAATCCATCGGTAAACGCGTCCATGCCGCACGTATACGAAATATGAGATCGTCCTTGCGCGAAAATTTGCGTCCACCATCGTAGACTTCACGTATCAGCCAACCCCAGATATTCTCCATAATGTTGACGTCATGCGCTATAGTTGGCCAACGTTGCATTTTGATGCCTTCGGCATCGAGCATTTCTTGTGTTGTCGGCGTCATATTGGCCGTCCAATTGTGATCTTGCAGTATAAAATCGGGATTACCACCTAATTTGGTAATGATATTCGGTCGCTCGCGCAATATGGTCTCAATATATGTTTGTGGTCGTTGTTTCGCCGTCGACACCTCCATGTGAATTGGACCACCGGCGGTGATTAACATATATATGTAAACGGAATTGCCACGCGGTCGTTGCGAAAGCGTTTGTTCGTAATTACGTAAATCGTGAAAATAACTGGAGAAGCCATCCGGTCCATCTAAATTGAATTTACGCTCATCCTGGAAGACCACACGTCGCCAATGCTCTTCACCCCACACAATATGCGAATTAGCGAAGTTTAAACGTTCAGTTTGATGATACTGCGACAACACTGGTTCTATTTTGATTTTTTTAGAATTAACTGCCGAGCTACCGGTTGCTGATGTGCCGCTGCGCATCTGTGCACCCACTGCTCCGGCTTTGGCACTGTCCACCGCATTGTTGGCATGTCCATTAGCGGCTGATGAGCGACTAGAGTTAGTGGCATTCGATTGCTGTGTTGGCGCATGACTGGAGGCTGTGCCGCCACCCGTACTCGAACTGGCCGCTGAGAAATTTGAATTCTGATTTAGTGCGTGTATGGGAAGCGTACGATTATGATTATAGTTCTGTTGGTTGTGCTGCGCACTTTTGAATTTATGATTGGCCGCACCCGTGTTGGCTAATGTATTTGATACAGCTGATGTATTTGTATTATGAAGGTTGCTTTGCTGATAGTAAGGATGGTGGTGATGATAGGTCATATGCTGCTGATGTATAGTGGGCTGTTTGAGTTGCAGCTGCTTTAGTCGATGCTGTGATTGAACCAGTAATTGCTGATGCGCTTGTGCGTTAGTGTGGGTTGTTGCCGATGTTGTGGTGTCCTGTGTTGGTGTGATTGTTGTTGGTGTGATATTATGTAGTTGCAGTTGCTGTTGTTGTTGTTGTTGAATTTGTGTTAGTTGTTGCTGCTGTTGTTGATAAGACTGCGCTGTCACTGCTGTTGCGTGATGTTGCAATTGCAAATGTGCTTGCGTTATCGCTCCTGTGTTTGTTGTTGGTACTGTTGTTGCCGTGACTGTTGGCGCAGTTCCGCAGTAATTGTCTGTGTGTTTGAGGTAGTGTTGTAGGGCCATCAGAGGTTAGGCAGGCGCTTACTAGCCGCCACTGCAAACTCTTATAATTGCTTTTCGAAATTGTTATCGATTTTTTTTTATAATTTAAGCCAACAATAATCAAAAAAGTAAAGATTACTGTGCTTCAGTTGTGGTAGAAATACAGCTGGCACTTTATTTCTCACTATGTATTAACGAAGCTGGTTATTATTGTTAGCGTTGCTTCAAGAAATTCATCACAGACTGTGGCCAAATAAATGAAAGTCCATCGATCGATTTTCATGTGATATTGTTTTAACAAACATACATGAGTAAAACTATTAGAACGTATTATATCTATATGTTTTAGGTATATTCCTGCTGATGCGCAGTTTCAATTACGAATGTCGTTAATTTTTATTAATTAGATTGTAATTTTAAAAATTACCTTATCTACATGGATTATTTTAGTACTAGAAGTAATGTTTTATGATTCTGATCAACTTTTCTTATTATTCCATTAACACTGTATACTAATAATTTATGTATATTTATTTCATGCCGTGTTTAAAGTTGTTTATGTAGAATCTGTAAATAAAAACAAACACTTTTTAAAACACAAAAACATATAGATTTTTTTAGATTTAGTTAATAAATAAATTTAACTAGTTTCCACTTCTTCTTCTTCTGCAATTGATTTTAACTTAATTTACTGCACGATGCCAAGCTTCTTTGAAAGAGACTGCACTTTACATACAAATTTGTATGTACATAGTAATGTCCATCGAATATTTTCACATACATATATTTGTACTTTTTATTGTCCTATTTAATCAAATGCGATAGCGTTTTATTATTTTGTGACTAAAATACAAAAAATTAACACTTCATTAACGGTTTATATTAAATTAATTGGTGGTAGTACACATGGATTAATATTTTAACAGCTTGTCCATTTTGCTTGATGGAAAAGAAAAATTTCAAACCCGAACAACTGTCGCATTAATTGTTGGTGACATATTACATATTGCCATATGTATGTACAAACATATGCATCATGGTACACCTTGCGATACTGATATCAATGCTACCGTAGATGGAAGCAGCAATGTATGCAACAACAACAGCACACTCGGGTAGATACAAATATATATTGGCAAGCAATGGTCGACAATATAATGCGCTATACATTTGAAAGCTTACAAAAATAAAGTTGTAACATCTTATATCAAACACTTAATACCATTATTATTGTTTACATTATGCATTTTGTCTATATATATTTTTTTTTTTGAAAAATTAAACAATCTAAAAGCACACAAAGCATCAAACACATCAAAGAATTCCACTTGAAGAGCTTTCGAAATAATGAAGACTTTTTGTGTTCTTCATTTTAACTGATGGCCGATGTTTATTTAGTTTACACTGTAAATACATACAGATGTGAAACAACGCACAAATTAACGTGAATACACTGTATATACATATGTACATATATACAGAAATGATAAAGCAAAGCAAGCAAGCTACGTGCGTTTGCGTTCAAATCCTATCTATATACACGCACTTTGTACATATTTATACCGAAAACCAGTCGATATTGTGAATATGTACATAAATCGTGACGAAACGAAAATTTTGCTCTCGGGAATTCGCTGGATGCGAACGATTAAATTTTTCTTTATTCCAAATTCATATGCATATTCTTAAACACTCAATTCATTATTTTTATAATTTTCATGCATATACTCTAAATTATATTTACAAATTCAATGAAAATAACACAGTGAAATCACTTTACATCACGCACAATAGCACATTTGAGTGAAAAATTTACTTCCGTAACCCCAAATCACACTATCAAGCTTCGTCATCTGCACTTTGCACATACTTTTTTTCACGTACCTTTATTTAGATCGTGTTTGCTGTATAAGAAAAGCAGATACAATTTGGTTCCATTTTTTGGCTTTATTAATTGCGATGCGTTAATAAAAATGGAAACCATGCATATCCGATGCAGCAGCAGCAACACACAAGTAGACAGGCAGACAGGGCGAGCCAATGACAAAATCTGACTTTACGCAAGCTATCCGTATTTACAGCTGTCAGATCAGATTCACATGGTTGTATGAAATGTCAATTTAAAATCCAACAGTCTTAAGAGCCGCCTTAATGCAAAAAAATTATTATGAAGTATTACTTTTATAATTTTCCTGCGTACAAAAAATTCTTTTCTTTATTTTAATTAACAATTACATTTTATTATTTTAGCGACACCCTGTACTTTCTATTGAGAATGGCAAATGAGGGTTTCTTCTCTGCTAATTAAGGTCCCTACCATATATTTTAATTTCCACAAACAAGTTAATATTTCTAAATGAAAATTCTTTTCTTCTTTTTGTGACTATAAAATTAATGTTGCCTCTGAATCCCGTAGATATGTTACTTCAACACTAAAATCCATGAGTTTTTTCAAAAGTCTTTGCATTGTGCTGTGTTGTTTGTATCAAAATTAATACTAACGTTTAATCACATAATATGCAAGCAGATCTTAAAAGATATATTGTATATTTTTGTGCAGAATGTCCTGCAACGCGGTTTAATAAAATGTATACGTAAGTAGCTGAAGTGTTTGTTTTAGACCATACCATCCTTACACACATTAATCAGTTGGATTTTGGATAACTATCAATATGAAATCCTTATCTGGAGCAACCATAATTTCGTGCTTCTTAGAACGTACACGCAGGAAAGTGAGATCATTGGATGGGTCTAAATCACGCACAACACTACGTGCTTTGTCAGATAACTGACTCATGAGTCCGGCGTACTGCACTGTGGTCGTGTTGTCCAATGTCGACTTGACTGGAATACCTAATAAAATAGTCTAATTAGTAAATTCCGTATGTAATAGTGTAGTCAAATTACCTTCATTATTGACAACAATGGTACCGACAACACCCTTGTGTGACTGAATACGTTTTAAGGTTTCCTCAACTTCTTGGGACTACAATATATAATTATACAGAACAGATTATATTGTAAGCTTTATACTAAATACTTTTATTTACCATATTGCTGTTTATTATTGAAACTTGAAAAATTTGCAAACTTTTCACCTGAATCAGTGGACGACAACCAGAATGAAAATCAATGTTGTCATCGATCAAGCAGAAAACACAAGTGGGGTTGCATTTAACAATAAATTAAAAGTACTTTTAATAAAAAGCATAGTTACCAGGGTGGCGTATTTGTTTAGATATCACTTGACTATTTTGAATTTCACTATCAAATGGTCCAAATCAACATAAAATTAAACTAGAGATTTCAATAGTATTTGTTGTAATACATAAATTTTAATGCATTGCATTTATGTACAAATGTTTAAAATAAAATTTTACTTAACAATTTTTTTATTGAAACTCAGTAATCAATTTCAAGCACGTTTATTTCATTTTTTGAATTGTCTATGAAAGACTGACTATACATTATATTTTTTTGATAATTTAGATATTTTCAATGTTGGTAAGTTTTCGCTCAAAAGACTGCATATCATCAAGCTTTAACTGGTATTTATTTTCAACAGTCAATTCAATTGGAGAACGTTGTACGCAGGAATGCCGAAAACACAGAACGTATCATGAGGAACGCCATTGGCTATGTGGTGTCGAATAATGCCTTAGGAACTGTGGTACAATCTACATTCGATAACAGCACTTCTGGTGGCATAACTAAATTGATTAGCGGAGTACTAGTACCAACAGCTCGCAGCGCTGTGCGGGACTTGGACTCCACCAATGATTTGGCCTTTCTTCGCATTGCCACACGAAAATTTGAATATTTAGTCGCACCGGAAAAGGAATTCACAATTGTTGTGATGCAATAAAACTACATCGTTATTTAACCATTTATATATATTTTTCGTGTAATTTGGTTTTGTAAAATTTGGAATAACACTCATAACTGTATTCTATCCTGCGCATTTTGTACCACCATCACAGTAATTTTTCCATCTGGCGTTATAAGTACCTCATTGGCTTTGGTCCGCACACGTAGCATTAATAACTCATCTTTCGGATCAATCTTTTGTAAGCCCAATTGTACTTTCTCCTTCAATATTTCATATAGACCAGCAAACTCAATAGCCATTTGTTTCTCCATGGTCGTCTTGACGGGATTGCCATTTTTGTTCAATATAATTATATCCACTATATCTGGTTTTTCTTCTATTAGCCGGAAAACCTCCTCCACATATGAGCGTGTACGTTTACTCTATAAAGAAAAAGGCATCAACTTGTGTTGTATATACAGACTTATGTATATGTTACCTGCTGTTGATCTGCTTGCATCTTTCCTTATGCTTTATAATTATTAACTATAAAAAAGTTATCAAAATTTGAAAGATGTCACACAACCATTGCTTACTTTATGAATTCCTTAAATGCAGGTTGGTCTCCATAGTACTTTCTGCAGTTGAATATAGGTCAATAGGTAAAGCTAGAATGTTTAAATGGCTTTATGGTGGTTTTTCCTGCCATGGTAACTAGCTACGTGAATACCATGCGAAGTTTAATAATACATATTGAGTTTATACTATTCAGCTAACATTATAATTTTAAAAATTTTTGAAAATGTTTTTAGTTATTTTCAAAAAATTAAATCAGAGTTATTATAACTAGTTATCGATATATAAGATTGTTAATTAGATATCGATTTTGAAAAAATAACAGTGTTCTTTTTCGTTTCGGATATAAATAATAATAATAAAACAATGTTTTATTTTTAATATACATATTTGTATGTAATTTGAAAATCAACTTACTAAAGAATTTTTTTATCACTAATATATATTTTTGATATAATTAAAATCTGAAATGTAGCTTAAATATAGAAATTATTTGTTCCAATATACATACATATGTATTTTATTTAATTGGAAATCATTTATCGTAATGCGAAAAAATAATATATAAAACTTAAAATTTTATAGGAGATATTTTTGCATACATTCCAATGCATCACTGTTTTATACAGTCGATGGCATGTTCATAGTTATATCGCGCTTTCATTGTAGTCAAGTTGAATGATTTGAGGTGTGGGCTGAAAGTTTTGTTGCTGTTAAATATTATTTATCAAATAATTTGGAACGCATATTTATCAAATCAAATCAAATACAGTAAACTGGCAAGAGATAAGTGAAGATATGTGAATTAAATAAGAGGCTGTGAAAAGAATGCAGTGAAGTGAAATGAAAACTATTTTGTGCCGCAGTAAAATACCATTGGTGATAGAAAATTGCAGAAAGGTAAGCAGCATAATGACGATGGATAGCATCGCTATAAAAGTGGTCCAGTGGAGTGCAAAATATAGTCAAGATAACAGATGGACAATTATAAATACGCATTACCATTCTACTCGTGCTGGAAAATAATTGAAAATCGATACGTATGTTTGAAATATGTACGCTTCAATGAAAAAATTATTAAGTTTTAGCTGGTACGTTTGTAAAAGAAGTACACAAGAGCGCGATATACGCCTCATAATTAGTCCATCGTCCGCAAAACCTCATTCATAAAGCAAAAACTCTACCTACCGGTCTGCGAAAAGGAATACTGCAACTGCGCATGATTAGATTTTCTGCTACTACCATACTACCTACACCGTATAAGTATGATACTGCTATTGACAGCAACTGCAAAGTAATTTGGTGTATCATAATCTTTGGAAGACAGAAATCAGGGTGCACACTGCTCCAGTTGAGTTGATTTTCAATGGATTAAGAGTAATTTGCGGTTGGTCAGAATTAATGTTTGTGATGTGCGGTTTGTGGGTCAGAAATTTATACCGTCTGTTTGAATTAAAAATGTAGCAATTTAAAGTACAAGTTTTGTGCAGCAGATATTCTTAATGAAACAAGTGAAAATCTATATACTTACAGAAACTACAAATTCATAAAGCTCTTTATAAAATATTTTTATTAAATTTAAATATTTGTATTAAAAACATCAATTGCTCACTGTATAACAATGGTGGCGTGCACACTTAAACGAACATATTTAGCGAAAAAATAGAAAAAAGAGATTATAAAAAAATTATCATTAAAACCGAAATACCAGAATTATTTTAAGCCGATGACGCTTACCTATTTGTTTTGCATAAACACCTGACAAGTTGAGCTCGGCAGCTATTCAGAAGCTGGCAAACGTGTAGCAAAACGCGTAAACTGGAAATTTCATCGGGAATTTTTGTATTAAATTACATTAATTACATTTAGTAACAATAATTATAGGTACTCTCGTTTATCACTCGTTAGAATGTCAAATCAAGAAAGAGAAATGAAATAATAATCCGCTAGCGATTAAAAGGCGTACAATCAGCGAAGCGCGTTGCATAGCATCGTTTTGGATAGCAGCGCTGCGCATCACAACAGTCTCACAGAGAGATCTCTGTTTGTAAACAGTTCAGTATGCCATTGTCGCCGTAATTAGAGGAAATGATGTCACCAAGCTATTTTGACTTCTCGCCCATACTAAACACTCCCCTCGCCATTATATTGTGATTTTGCTATTTTTCGCCTGATCAATATTTTGTTTTTGTATTAAACGCAAAGAAACGTGTGTTGAAATTTTGCTGTTTTTTTTTTGTATTTTAAATTTTTTGTGTGATGAATAATTTTTGGACACACGGCACAACAACACATCCCAAATATATGAAGTTTTGAAATCAGCAGACGCCTACATGCCAACTACTGGCACATGAAGATGTATGCATAGTGCAATGATTGTTCCACCTATGAAATTTTACAAATTTAGAAGAGTGGGTAGATGATAAAGAAGAAACAAATAAATGTACATTTGTACGTCAGAAGCGGTTGACTGGCGCCTTCTGGGAAGCTTCTATATTAGGAAATAGTTTTTAATAGTAATTTAGTAACATTATTTCTGAATTATCTACATAAGACATATGTAATGATTGACAGTTTTATTTCATATGTATGTTCGTATGTTTATCTGTGTATTTCAAAATTGTCCCTATTCTTCGCAGTTCAATCTTGCTGATTTATGTAGGTATGTATAACAACCTATCTGTATCAAGGTTTTACATGTAACTGTAAGGCAATGCCTTTATTTTCCCATGAATAATATTTCTAATTGTCTGTTTTCTAATGCAATTTACACATTTATAAATGTCACAAATCAATATTTGTCCACGGACATATTGCTGCATTTGAATATCAGTGGGTGAATGTTGTAGCATTCGAACAGTTTTAAGGCTGCACTCATTGGCATTCTTCAGTAAAACAATGCATATATGAATGTATCACATATATGTATGTATGTATTACATATATGTATGTATATACTATATTTAATATGTAACAAATGTTTACGTTTATGTGTGTATTTAATTTTAAATTATATGAATAAGTCAAACATAATAGCAGTCTTATTATACCCTGAACAAGGTATATTGAGTTTGACAGGTAGTTTGTAACACCTAGAAAGACCGTCAGAGATCCTATAAAGTATATGTATAAAATATGTATAAAAATAAAACTGATCGACGTGAGGAGCTATGCCGGTTTAGCTATGTGTGCATTTAGATATTTTTATACCCTTTTATGTTATAAAAAATTAACGTGTGAAGGGTATAACCATATATGTAACTTCGGTGCAGGTGAAGTTAATGGTTTTTCTTGTTTTATTTATGTTACCATCAAATTACTTCGACTTTATATAAGATTTAAATAATATATTCGGTTTTCTTAATTTATTTTCAGTATTTGCTCCACATTAAAGTAAACGCAGCAAAAATTTAATAAAAAAAAATATTCTTTCCATAAAAGCCTTATACTTTGCAACGCCTGAAATGGAACTGGAATCGAGTATAGCTATTCTGCAGGATTTACGTTTGCAGACATTTGATTCAATACGTTTTGCTTCTTACCGCACGGCCTCAAAATTGCGTTATATACAAAAGTCGACAAATCTACACTTGGTCGATATATGGAATGTAATTGAGGCATTCCGTGAGAATGGTTTGAATACATTAGAGCCACAAAGCGAAGTGAGCGTGGCAAGATTAGAGACACTCGTTTCATCACTCTATCATAACCTCAATAAACGTCTTCCAACGGCCCAGCAAGTTCCCGTTGATTCGAAGGCCGGCCTCTTGCTCAATTGGCTTTTAGCAGCGTATACAAGGTGAGTAGCAAACAAAGTCCTTATGTTCCAAGTAACTGGTTAACTTTTTGATTTTTAGCGATAATTCTGGCAAAATTCGCGTTTTCTCAATCAAGGTGGCGTTGGCGACTATGTGCTCCGGAAAATTAGTGGATAAATTGAGATGTAAGTCGAAAAAATAAAATTTTATTTATTAATTAATTTTACTGTACATATTATTATAGAAAACTTTTTGTGCGTCCTGGCTTGTCATTCTTGTATTATATAATGCTATGAGCATGTTGCCGGCAACTCTTTCAACTTGTAGTGTTGCTTTATTAACATTTTGTTTGTTTTTATCATTTTTAAGCTTTTATTTTCTTTTAATCAACACTAATTTTGTATAATTTACAATTTATAATAATTATTTGCATTCATCCCTTTCCAGATATTTTTTCGCAAATATCTGATGGCGCTGGTCAATTAGTACCTTGGAAATTGGGCGAATTTCTACGTGAAGTGTTGGCTTTGCCTGCGGCTGTATATGAATCTCCTACATTCCATTATAAAGACGGCTTGGAGGAGGAAATATTTCCAGCTGAGAATAAGGTCACAGTGAATGATTTCATGGCAACACTTATGTCTGAACCGGGTCCATCGTGCCTTGTTTGGTTGCCGTTGTTGCATCGTTTGGCCACTGTTGAGACAATTGTACATCCGACTATCTGTTCGGTATGTCACAAGGAGAACTTTACGGGATTTCGTTATCGTTGTCAGCGGTGCCACGCCTACCAATTATGTCAAGAGTGTTTTTGGCACGGCAAGACATCACTGAATCATCAGAATGATCACGAAGTCAAAGAATATTCGAGTTATAAATCGCCCAGTAAGCAGATCGGCCATTCGTTGCGCAAGAGCTTCCGATGCGTGCCCGAGAAGACGACACAAGTGTTGCCACGATTCCCCGAACATCCCGAAAAGACTTTGAATCTCTCGCATATTGTACCGCCATCACCCCTACCATCACACAATGGTTTCACGGATCCGCCACTGCTGCACGGCGGTGTGCCAGGTGGCGCACATAGTGGTGGCCTGTTGTACGATCGCTCCAGTACGTTAGATTCACGTGCCACTGGACGCAGTCTTGACAGTGCCACCGGTGCTAGCATGTCACGCATGGCCACCGCTTCGGCCAACGATGAGGAGCATCGTTTAATTGCACGCTATGCCGCACGTCTTGCCCAGGAAAATCGTGCTGTAAGTTGGAAACTTTTATATCATATATTTTTTTCTCTAATAATCAATTTTTTTACTTTACTCAATTGCAGCCGGTCAATGCTGGTAACGTTGATAACGCCAGTAGTATCGGTTCGGATAATTCGCGTGCGCAACGTGAACTTATCGCTCAACTGGAATCCAAAAATAAAGAGATAATGCGTGAAATAGCCAGACTTCGTCGTCAACAAGAAGTTGAGCAAATCACACCAGAAAATCCGGCGCTTATAAATGAGCTACGCGCATTGCGTCAACGCAAGGGTGAGCTGGAAGGTCATTTGGGCGCATTGCAGGACTCGCGTCGTCAACTAATGGAACAGTTGGAAGGACTCATGCGTATGCTAAAGAATCAGCAAACAACCTCACCTCGCTCCACACCCAATTCCAGTCCACGTTCGGGCAAATCACCACCCATGCCCGGTGGCATAGGTGCCGTAAATGCAATTGTGGGCGGTGCTAATTCACTTAATATTGCTGCAATGCATTCGCAACAAGGCCAAGCACCGGCACATTCTTTAATTGGCATGGCAGGCGCTGGTGGTGGCGGAGGCGGCCGCCCTTCGCAGCAACAATTGCTGCAGGCACAACAGACTGGCGCGTTACAAGGCTCACAACAACAACAACAGTCATTCAATACAAGCCAACTGGAGCAATTGAATCAAATAAGCAATGAAGTGCGTTCAGCATTTACAGGCAACACGAGCTCAAGTAAGTGCACATACAATAATGCAAACGTATTGCGATAAGATATTTTTTATGCTATTATCCATGGTTGGCGTTAAGAAAATGCCGCAAAACATAAAATAAAAGTCTGATACTTAAAATAAAGCGATTTTTGGGAATTAAAAAAATTTATTGCTGTACGAATTTTAAGTTTTATGTATACATATACATATTTTAAGGGTACACTGTAAAAAATTTTAAGATAAAAGTAAATAATTTTTGAGAACACGCAATCTCCGTCGGCGCTAAAAAAGGATCCTCTATAGTTGCAGTGTTTCTGGCCTTCTTCGTGAGTGAAAATGCTCACTAGAAGATATTGTCCGTAGAATGACCTAAACTTTAGATGGCTGTAACTCAAAAGCCATTTCAGATATTGATTTAAAATTTTAGTTTATTTTTTAAAGGCATAACCTATCGAAATACGAATTTTTTTTAATTTAAAACCTCTTAGGTCCTTGCTGACAAAGATCAAGTCGTTGTATCTTTCAGCGACATATTTTAACAGTGTGTAATCGTTTTTTGTCATTAGCCAAATTTATCGAAAATATTAATGGTGTCCATATGCTATTTACGCTCGTTAAGCAATGTCACTTGCCGATCGCCTAAGCTTTATTAATCAATCATTTTTAAGGAATATGACGTAAAAATGATATCGCTTTAGTAATTGCTTTTTAAGTGTATGTTTTAAGCCATATTTACATTTTGTGGGTTTTCTTCAATTATTGATAAATCTACTCTGCGGGCACACGATCTAGTCCCTCTTAATGCGATTTACGCCAGTTGGCGTGCGATTTATCACTTTTTAAGTTATGGGGAAACGAAAACACATTCGCTACTTCGGTGTTCATACTCGTATGTGTCTACATTTGTACTTCAATCATTAGAATTTCTCAGACCACTTTTTACTAAATTTTATGAATAACACACAGTACTCGTTTAGTAAATGTTATACATCTTTATGTCTTACTGTCACCATATCTGCATGTATTTTGCTCATACATTTGTATGTATGTGCGCACACAACTATCGCATCCAACCGATGGCGCCTCGCAGCCTTCATGCTTAATCCCATGGCTGAGATAAATGACGCTGCTGATAATATAACATCGGCACTTTCGAATTTGGTAAACGATTTAAATGCAGGTAAATGCCATCTACAGCCGCATACCCACAATCACATATGTACATACAGGTTGAGTTCAGTACCTTCCCACTGGCAGTGCGTGTACCATGTGCACTTGTAGGCGAGCAAATGTAAACAAGTCATCATCAGTAATTGAATACATGCGATTTCTGCTTCACCGTTATTCAGCTAATTTGTCACCTTATCAACGCCGGCATCGACACTTTATCACACTCCGCATTTGTTTATGTCAGCTTAGTAGTTTAAGTAAGTAGACTTAATTTGCTTCACGCTCCTATCGAATTCGCATAACTTTGTATGCTAAAGAAAAAAAGAAAATATAATTTCTGTGCTTTCAGTGTTAAAACGAGTTGCACACTTTTTCAGGACCAACTGCGTTACCCACGCAACCTCGCTTTATTATGCCGCTCGGTAAGTTCTGTAGTTCGGTTTAGTAAGCTTTTGGCATAATAAATTTGGTTGTTGCTTTGTTAAGATGCTAATTAATAATACTGTCTCGTATTCGAATTATGTCAATATTAAAGCAACTATAAAAATATATCTCTTTAATTCGTATAAAATCGTTGCACAGTGGTGCAAAATGATAAAAAAATAAATATTTTTTTTTTTTTCATTCAATATTTTAAAATAAATTTATAAAATGCAGTTCTAAAAGTTAGGCTCCCGTTGTGTCGGTTGACCAGCGACATTCCCACGACGGTCGGGTCTATGTAACCGAAGTTAATCAGGAATTATATCCGGCGAAGGGTTAACAAGTCGGCAACCTTCCTCCAAATTATTTTGTTTTCTGCTGCTAAATTGACAACAATTAGTCTTCCGCATTCTGTGTAATTTCATAACCTCAAAATCTTCATATCTAGCGCATCTGAAAGGGTTATATCCACTTGCTAGTTAGAAATAACGCGTTTTTTAGACAATTTATTCTGTTAATGCATTTTATTTAATAAGTAAATTAAAAGTTATACATTTAAAGAGTTTAATGCACTTTAATAATCGGCAATTCATTTAAAAAAATTTTGGAATCCCTCAATTTTTTTTCAGAGGGGTTTAAAAATCGAAATTATTATCAAAAAAACTTATGCCTTCGATTATTATCTCACAATATATCGAAGAAAATCGTGTTTAATTCGATTGGTCCAGTCGTTTCGAAGAAATTATCCTCCCCGACTTTGAAAATAGAGTTTCAAGAAAAACGCGTTAACACATCTCCGTAACTATTTGCTGGATCCACTTCAAATTTCTGTAAATATTCTGAAATATAAGTAAATTCGATAAACATATACATATGCAAACAAGTTGAAATCTCTTACCTAACCTAACCTATAATATTGAATGTAGTCGAAAAAGTCTTTTCGCATTTCTAATCAAACTTCAACTTATTTTTTTATATTTATACTAATAAATAAATAAACAAATATGTACCATTTTGGTCGACCACTTGATTGATAGCACTGGAGATATATGTACGACTGCAACAACATCTATTGACAAAATACAAAAAGACTTTGTATGAAAATGTTGCTATTACATCTCTTAATATCCCAACTTCTTTTTATAAAATGTGTATTAAAGAGTACAATAAATACAATTATTGTAAAAAATAATAAAAGAAGTTTTAAGAAATCCGCCCGAAAGTGAGAATCTGAGACCAATACCCTCGAAAAACTGATCCACTGTGCAACGAGTAGGAAGAGCAGTTACGCATTCATACAAAAATTTATAAATTTCATCAATACTAAACTCAGTGCATACGCAACCGTTAAAGGCAAAAAGATGAAAACATGAATTCTTAGAATTTTCACCAAAACAACTTTTCCTATGCTCTCAACTTTATTTTAGACTACTTTCCTAATAGACGACGTAAAAAGCATTGCAATTGTAAAAATACAAATAACGACTTATAACTTCTTCCATTCTTTACCTAACTCTTTACCGAACTAACTACTACAAATAAATGAAAAAAAACACACATATACAAACACACGCGCATTTAAATGTGTCCTCGCCTGTCATTTATTGGCGTATTTGTGCCAAACTTTTCCATAAACAACTTCATTTGCAAACAAAAAACAACAAAATCCAATTAAAATACAAAAACAAACTAACGAAAAACAGATATGCGTCACGTTGTGGGTGGTGAATCAACACCAATCGATGAAGCGTTGACTGGCGCGTCGACAACGGCGCCGAACGATAACGCAGATGTTGATGAGGAGGAGCGTTGTCTCTTTGAGAATGTCTTCCAAACCGATGAAGAGTACAAATGGTTGGACGATTGCGAACGTCGTACACGCAGTCAACGTATTATGTGCTACAAACATTATCCCGACATTTTAATTGATGATGAGCAAGCCGGTTTTCCGGCGCTACACGAAATCGGCGAGACTATCGATGAAATGCAACTGATTATGCATGCGTTGATTATGAAATATAGTATGAGCTTGTGAAGTGTTCCTTTGTCACTGCTAAGAAGAGTTTGTTTTTAAAGGTAAAATATGTAGAGAATGCCCAGCTGATAGTTAAGCCGTAAAAAAATTTAGAAAATATTATTAGTTGGATTATATTGTATTATTATACCGTGTTTATACGTACGACATCATATATCTATCGTCAAAGTAAAGTTTAGGGGATCGATAAGCACTGACCAGGCACCGTGCACGATTTTCTTTTATAGAACTAGCTTTCCGCGAGATTAGAGCCAGCTAACAGCCAGCTTCCCGTGAGATTACATTATGACTGTTAATGCACTGTCACCCAAGCACTGACCAGGCACCGTGCCTGCAGTTCTTTTATAGAGCCAGCTTCCCGCGAGTTTGCATTATGACTGTTAAATCACTGTCACCCAAGCACAGACCAGGCACCGTGGCTTCTTTTCTTTTATAGAGCCAACTAACAGCCATCTTCCTGCGAGTTTACATTATGACTGTTAAATCACTGTCACCCAAGTACTGACCAGGGACGGTGCCTGCGTTTCTTTTATAGAGTCAGCTTCCCGCGAGATTACATTATGACTGTTAAATCACTGTCACCCAAGCACTGAACAGGCACCGTGCCTGCGTTTCTTTTATAGAGCCAGCCTGCAGCCAGCTAACAGCCAGCTTACCGTGAGGACACCTCACGACTGTTAAATCACAGCACTTCACGGCGGGGCAGTCACCTAAGCACTGGCCAGGTACGGTGCTTGCATTTCTTTTATACAGCCAGCTAACAGCCAGCTTACCGTGATTACACCTCACGACTGTTAAATCACAGCACTTCACGGCGGGGCAGTCACCTAAGCACTGACCAGGCACGGTGCCTGCGTTTCTTTTATAGAGCCAGCTTCCCGCGAGATTACATTCTGACTGTTAAATCACTGTCACCCAAGCAATGACCAGGCACAGTGCCCGCTTTTCTTTTATAGATCCAGCGAACAGCCAGCTTCCCGCGAGTTTACATTATGACTGTTAAATCACTGTCACCCAAGTACTGACCAGGCACGGTGCCTGCGTTTCTTTTATAGAGCCAGCCTGCAGCCAGCTTAGCGTGAGAACACCTCATGACTGTTAAATCCCAGCACTTCACGGCGGGACAGTCACCTAAGCACTGGCCAGGTACGGTGCTTGCATTTCTTTTATACAGCCAGCTAACAGCCAGCTTACCGTGAGGACACCTCACGACTGTTAAATCACAGCACTTCACGGCGGGGCAGTCACCTAAGCACTGACCAGGCACGGTGCTTGCGTTTCTTTTATAGAGCCAGCTTCCCGCGAGATTACATTATCACTGTTAAAGCACATCACATATTACTCATGTGCATATTATTTTGAGGATCAAGAGCTATTGTGCTACACATGTGATCGCACAATATTGAGTGCCTACTGTAATGCTTGCATTTATTCCGGTTAAGTCGTAAGTTTAGTATTATAAGAGTTAGTATTAACCACAGTGATTTGTGCGTTTTCGCCCAGAAAACATTATGCCTTTTGTAGGATTTCTGAATAATAATTCTGTATTGTAAATTGCATTATAATCATGAAGCAAGCGGATAAAAAGTTGTCACGAAAGCTCATAGTAGTCATGGCTATAAACAAATAAATCATTTTATATATTTTTGATAAAATAAATTCGCATATTATTTACAGACATACACACATTTGTACATAAAATATATAATCACTGAAATTTCGGCAAATTGTGCTTTGTTGATACTTAAACCTTCGATGACGAAAAATATATATTTTTTATTGCTAATACTTTAGAAAACTAGAAAAGCTATGTATGTAGCTTTAAATTTGTTTACGACGTTTCAATATTTAATGCACTCTTTTACACTCCATTTTAAATGCGATTTTACAGACTTTGATGAATCGCAGACTTATAGCAATGAATGGAACGTCAAGGTAAAGCATTGTCAATGTAAATTTAAAAAAATAATAATTAATCACAATAACCAAGCCAAACAAGTGCATATTTGTACATTAAACAATGTTGAAGTAAACCATGTTTAGTCCCCTTTACCATACTAGTTGCAGTCCTATTGTTCTTCTTTCACCCATTTCTGCTCACAACTCGTAAAATAACCTAAAAAATGTCTTAAGGGCGTTTCAGACAGCCGCTTAATTGAGTCAATTAGCACTTTATTGCGAAATGTTGTTTTATTGTTTTGACAACTATTTGGCTAAATTAACTGCCTGTCTGAATCCCCTTTCGAATTTTGAAAATATTTTCAATATTCATACTTGAACTTGTTTTAAATTGTTGAACTAGGCCACAGCCATATTCATTTAAGTATTGTATTTATTGTAAATAAATAAATTTATGAAACGAAAAATTCAAATTATAGTCTAAGCCCTTCATTAAGCCTTATGTAGTTAACGCATTGATTGTAAATATGATCATTAGTGTATATAAATAATAGAAAAATTGCTATTGTTGCTATTGTTGTATGTGTTTGTTTCCAAAAATGTTAAACCTTAATATTTATTACTGCTTTTTCTCACTCTCTTCCAGACAAATGCGAGTAATCACTGGCAGGAACAGTTTGCCCAATGGCGTTTACAATTTCAAAATGACTAAAAGCCAACCAAGGAATACCAAGAATATAATAAAAGTGACGGCGGCGGCGTTTACGTTTACATTTTTTTTTACTAAGATTTATTTAAACAACAATCAAGTCTTTACAACTACTTACAAAGGAGGAAAAGTTAATAAAAAATGAATTAAAATACTATAAAATGCCGAAATAAAATTATATACATAAATGCTACATTATATTACGTGAGGGAACTATTTATTTACTTTAATTTAACTATAAATGTGCGAACTTGAACTTGAATTTGATTTTAGTATGGTTTTTGAGTGTTATATTTAAAGTTTTTTTTTGTCTCTTGTTTTGTTTGATAAACGAATGCTAACTTAATTGCAAGTGGTAACAACATGTACTTACTTATAACTTATAATTCTAATAATTGAGCAGTAAAAAAAGCAAAAAACTAAATACTTGTAATAAATTAAGACAAGCTAAAATAAAGACTCATAAAGAAATACTACAACTGCATATGTGTATGATAAAATTATAGTAAAAAAGCAACAAAAAAAAACTAAACAAATTGATATTCTAAATTTAAAGCTTGTATTAATTTTAATTAAGCAAATTCGCAATGAGTTTTAAGCGTTAAAGAATGCAAATTTGTATGGTGGACATTTTGAAAGACTAAAATAGTTGAGATTTGCCTGAAAATATTTTTGCTTTATTATTGTTGGTGGCTATTAGTATAAACGTTTTTAAGGGATATTGTTTTATTTTTCTTTATGCGAACACCAAGTATATGTGAGTGTAAAATTGTATGTATTTGCAACATTATGCCACAATAGAAGACGACTTTTTGTTTTTATTTTGCATAAATTGAAATATATTTATATGTAAGTTGAACCAGTGTAGTAAAAATTAAATGAAATTATCAAGCTATTTACTATTACACTGATTTTATTGTAATGGTGTTTGTTTTTTAAATTTGTATTTCAAAAATAGCAGTTTTTGCGGCAATTTAAAGCTATTTACAAGCGTAGCTATGACAAATTTTTTGTTAAAATTGTTATAAAATAAAAATAAAATTAATTTGAATACAAAATGAAATTTCAAATTTAAACGCGCCTATAAGTGTGCTTCTAAATTTTTGAATTTTGTATATTTGGTTGATTGTGTTAATAATACAGTGTGCAAACAGAAATATTTTTGCTCAAAATTAAATAAAATGTTTATAATGTGTGGTTTAATTTTTTTATTTTAATTTTGTTCTTTTTATTTATATTTATGTAATTTTTTTATTGTTATTTTATTTATTTTTTATCCTTTTATTAGTTTTTAATTTTTTATATAACATTAATTTATTTGTTTGTTTTTTAAATTATTTTTTTTTCGTTTTAATTTTTCTTCTTTAGTATTATTACAAATTACTTTTTTTATATTTTTGTTTCATATCAATTTTTTTGTTTTTTGTTAAAAATAATGTCATTTTTATTTATTGTATATTTTCTTCAGTTTTTATTTTTCTTTTTTAATATTTTTTTGTAATATTTCAAAAACTTTTTTAATATCTTTAGTTTTTTTTTTAATTTTTATTTTATTATTATTTTTTCTATTTATTTTATTTTAGCCTTTCTATTTATTTAATTTTTTATTATTCTTTATGTACTATTTTTTCATTTTATTTTTGTTTATTTTTATATCAATTTTTTTTTGTTTTACATATTAATTGATTTATTTTATTTTATTTTATATATTTTTAATGTTTTTATTTTTTTTTGTAATATTTTAAAAATTAATATTTAATTATTTTTTAATCTTTATTATTTTTATATATTTATTTTTTTTTAATATTGTTTTTTATTTTCAAATATTAACTTTTTTAACATTTTTGTATTTACTTTTTTTGACCTTTTTATGTATATTTCTTTAATAAATTTTAAATGTAGTTTTTGGTATTAATTTTTTTATCTATAACATTTGTTTTTTGAATAAATTAAAACAAAATTTATCAAAATTAATAAAAAAAAATTAATGTGTGGATTTTAATTTAAATTGATTTTATTTTATTGCTTTTCTTTTTATTTTGTTTATTTTTGTACTATTATTTTACGTACTATTGGTTTATTTTATTTGTTTTATCATTTTAATTTTTTTACACAGTATTTTTATTTTATACATACATATATTATATTTTTTGTATCTTTTAATTTTTATACTTTTTTTTATGTATTTCTTTTAATATTTTCAAAATTGTTATTTTTTTATTTTTATATTTTAATATTTCTATTGTTTTTCGTAATTGTTGTTATTTTTATTTTTTTTCTATTCATTTAAGTATATTTTTATGTTATTATACTTTTTTTAAATGTATATTTCAATTTTTTATTTTATTTCATTTATTTTAGTTTTTTCATTTTTTTTATTTTTTTTATTCGTATTTTTTTTTTTTTTTTAATTTTATAATTTTTTAAAATGTAAATTGTGATTTTCGATTTAATACCCGTCTTATATGGAAAGCATATGTATGTATGTATAAAACACTGTATATAGTATATAGTGTTATATACAATGATATAGTCTAAAAGGCATTTTAAAGTATATTTAGAGAATATTTGGATACATCATTTTACAGTACAGTTTTTACATATTGTTTGTTGAATTATCTTTTTTAAAGCTTTAATTCCATTCTTGTCGATTTGGTTTAGAAGCAAAAGTGAAGTATAGACATCTGTTAAAATTATGTAAATAATTCTTTTATCTCAACGCACTTATAAAATTAAAGTCACCAACATGTTTCAGGCAAATCTGACATAATCATTGAATGCGCCTGCGCAGCGCGATGAGACACATACACACTAACACATACAAATGTATTAATATTGTAGCTACCAAAGTTTGCAGTCTACACGGGTCCAAGAAAAAACTAAAAAAATTTGTACTGAAAATATGAAAGAAACAGGAATAATTATTATATATATAAATATAGACTTTTATGGTGTGTAGTATATGCGGGTTCAATATTACAATATTTTACGGCTAATGCTCGTTAAAACAAAAATGATAAATTAAACGATGAAAAACAAACACTACAGTTGAAATTTTTAAAAGCGTTATAACTACATACATACATACATACTACACATAAACTTACATACATACTTATTAAATTTGTGAGCATACAAACAAAACATATACATACATACGTACATACATACATAAAAATTACGTGCTTATATACAAATACATATGTATATGTATGTACATATATAGTATATATAGCACAATAATCCAGTTTTACAAATTAATAAAAATAAAAGAATACGTAAATGCAAGGGATAAATTAACAACTTTGCATTTGTAAGCGAAAAATAAAAATTAACACGTTTTTGTTTTCTTTTATCTTTTAAATGTAAAAGGATGTGGGTGAGTAAACGCATATAAAATCAGATATCTTTATCGCTTGCACGAACAGATGGCCGGACGGACCGTCACCTGGATTTCAACTTTTCTCGTCGTCATTATCATTTAGCTGTACTAACATTATAACGAGAGGAGATTTGATTGTTAGATTTGAAATTTGGATTACATTATTGTGAAGCTACGCTCCCTTCAGTGAACACAGGTTTTTTGGTTAAATGAACTTTAAAATCTCACCTTTCCAGCACTATATGGTATGACACTATTGACAAAATACAAAAAGACTTTTTCGACTACCCAATATATCGTATATCGTATACATAGAAAGTTGAAAAATAAAACGTTATTTTGTTGTGTGTCGTTTTTTCCAACCATTTATTATATATTAAATATTTGCAGTGAATAAATTTCATTCATTTAACACATTTGTATAAATACGAATATAAAAATATAACGGTATTGATTTTACAAAAATTAAATATAATTTTTAAAGCAAATGAAATATGATTACTTTTGATCTTTACTTGATTTATTCGATTTAACAGTCTGAGGACAGTGGAATATAATATAATAATTGATCATTTAGCTCATAATAAGGCACGTGCCTTCTGATAACATTTACTCTTTTTAATTTTTAACATTTTACTAATACAATTTGATCAATCAGCAATATTATAAGCATGCTTACGCGTTATATACCAATATAATCAATATTATTCGATTAACGGAGTGCATTTTGTGCGCCACTACTGTACATAGATATAAACATTTTGCTTATTTACTTTCAACATTAATATTTAGTGCTCAACATGTTATCGCGTGCAACGCTGTTAATACATTTAGACAACAAAGACCTCGAATTCTTTGTAGGCGAGCTCCTCGCCGCCATATGGAATGTAGCAACATCCGTGAGATGGCTGTACTTTGCCCACCGTGATGGTGCCGTCGTGTGTGGCGCGACCGATGAACAGTGGTTCACCTTCGGCGGTTTCGCCGGCAGGGAAAGCGTTAGGAGGAATGTTGCCGTCATGTACGGGCAACCATTGGCCACCGCTCGAGCAGAGTACCTCGTAGTCAGCATGTCCGTGTTCGCCGCCACCCCATGCCACATAGGCGACACCATGAGATGGATGCAATTTGCCGGGAATGAGGTCGCTCTCGTGACGGGCACGTGCAATGTACAATTGTTCGGCGCCATCAAAACCACCCTCGACAGCGGAGGGTGGAACGGTGCCATTGGAGGCGGGTACCCAACAGCCTGGACCGCTGCCGCATGGTGGAGCAAAGCCCAAAACTGGAGCGCTAGCTGGTTGAGCTTCTGTGGTGTTAGAAGGGGGAGAAAAAAGAATAAGCAAAAACATACATTACTCTAAATTCATTTAAATTACCATCGATAATCCAAGAGCCGCTGGCACCCCAACCAGTGCACACGCCTACAAAGTTAACTGGGAACAAATCTTGTGCATCGTACGACAGGAAAGCTGCTGCCTCACCCTCACGACCAACAGTGATGACATTATCGTACCAACGTACCCAGAAACCGCGGAATTCACCAGCTTCCAAAATACCAGGTGTATGCACTTCTGCAACATCGGGCTTTTGGCGATTCTTACGGATCACCGATTTGGTATTCTCCCAACCACCAATGAAGACCTCATACATGGGATCTGCTTCCACGGGTGCTGCGGTCAACGCCAAATGGGCATCATGTGCGGCACGCACTTTGAATGTGAATACACCGCCGGAGACGGGATGGAATTGGTATTCCAATTTATCGGGAGTGGTGATTTCTGTAAAAAGTTTGAATAAACGAAACAAGAAAAGGATAATTAATTGCTCAGCATATGAATTGAGTATTAATTGGCTCAGGAGTTTTTTGGAAGTCTTGGTCAAATTGTTTTCACTAAACATTCAATTTGGCTCAAGGCTGATTTTCGTTTTTACTGTTCATTTCATAAAATAAACAATAAAGGACTTATATACATAAATATATGAAATACTAATATTTCTAGATGACCCAATAACCTGCATAATATACTTCTGAAACAAAAGTTTAGTCCTTGCAGCAAGTTTCAGTTTCAATATTTTTCTCAAAATGCTGCTGATTGGTCACGAAACTTCAGATTAGTTCCGAGTTGCCGTTTATATCTTAATTGAGTCAATTATCAACGTGTTTAGGAGTAGAAAATTATGTGATTATCTAAATTTATGTAGATGTAGTTTTTTATTGTTTGGAATCTGTGCAGACGAGGAATATTTTTTGCAAATTCATATTAGACTGTCAACGAGCCAGTGTTGCTCTGCCCTTTGGCGTTCTAACACTAGATCTATGAATCTCCCGCGGGCTTAACAAGCCTTTTTCAGCTCAGGTTGCGAAATCCGTCTCAGAATGTAGCGTACGAGGTCCATTAAATTACTTGGTATCTTAAGAGTTCTGGACATCACAACCGGCCGCCGTTTCCAAACGTCCAAGTTGGATCATTCGTGACTCCACGAGTATCAGCCTGATTACCTAACCGAAACTAACCTAAGTGACTACTCGGTCACGGTTTCTACAAGAGATTCACGAATTCCGCCAATTACACTCAAAACATAAAGCTATGTATTTCTTTCGATTTTATACATATTTACCTTTCGACGAATGTGAAAATCACATGAATCAACGAAAATAGAACACAACAACATTATTTATTATATTTTTTACAGAAATTTTTCTATAAAGTCGTAACATACCAAATGGAATAGGGTTAATAAGTAGTAAATACAAATATATGCATATATGTATATATACATACTTGTAGTATATATTTATGTCTGTATGACATCATTTCAAAGCAAAGCTTGAACAAAAAATTTCTGACTAGATTCTTCTAGGTGATAATTGTGTTCTTCTACTTTTTTATTATTTTTTTTTTTTTTAATGCGAGACTTTTCAGTCGCACAAAAATTTTATTGTTAAAGCCCGAGTTTTTTGCAAGCTCGTGCAAAAACACGAATTTTTTATACATTTATAAGCATGAAATAGCTTATACCTGCGTGTATATGTATATACATACATACAAACCTATATATGTACATACATATTCTATACACGGGCTGTGCTAATTGCACATATAATGGGGGTATGATAAATAAAAAAAGAAAGCAAAATAAAAATCCGTTTGGTTGCTAATTAATGCGAGTATTCTTCCAAGTAGTCACATTTCTTTCCACTCTATTTGGAACACATGTAAGTTTTTTCATTTTTTATTATTTTTTTTTTTATTTTCTACTTTTTGTTATTCTTCTTTAATTCAATCGCTAACTTGTTTTTCTATTGTTTTTTGTTTTTGCAAATAATATTGTGTTTAGTTTGACAAACAAACAACAGTCGCCGCTATGGGCACCGGCCACCTACTACACTTTGCTCAAATTAACCCATAAACTTAGAGTCAACAATGCTTTTTTTGTGCTAGATGAATGTAGTGAGGTCATTATTATTTCGCGCTATATACCTAATACATGACTTGCTTATGTATTTGAAATATGTTTATATATACATAAATATGTACGCAAACGGCATACTAATGATTACAAACTTATAATGACTGATTTAATGTTTTCGAATGACGTTATGATTCGAAGCTCAGTCAGGCGCTTTAATTATAAAATGACTGGTTTCAGGTACCTATTTACATATTTACATATGTAAAAACTATCTCGTAAATAATGACGTGTTTCATTAAAAATAAATAAATGCAAAACAATATGCAAATTTATATGTATATGACGCTCCAAGTTTACTATTATTGTAGTATATACATACATATGTTAGCATGTTTGAAAGTCCGCCAAAAGCTGAGAATTAATTTTTTCGTAAACAATCAAAAATATATGTATGTATACATTCCAATGCGTAGATTGCCACTAGTGTTATAAATTATTGTTTATTAATTTTTTATAATTGTTAAATAATTCTTTAAGCTATGTGCATATATGTATATTTATAGAACATACTTAATTGTTTTTTTTTTATGATTTTAGTAAAGATAACAAAAATAGTATTAATTAAGTATGTTTGTTTTGTTTTTTGCTTTAAAATCTTTAAAAAACTATATAAAAAACTAAAAAAAGAAAAAAGAAATTATATATTTCAAGAATTTCAAAATCATAATATTGAATAGTCGTAAAAGTATTTTCGTATTTTGTCAATAGATGTCGTTGCAGTCGCATATCTCCAGTCCTACCAATCACATATACCATATAGTCTTAGAAAGGTGAGATTTTAAGCTTCATTTAACTAAAAAAAAATCGGGGAAGTTCAAAAAAGTTACAGTTGTTCAAAAATGAAAAAAAGTAATGAATAAATTCGCTATATTTTGAAATTTTTGTATAAAAAGAGAAAGTTTTACACCGATGTAATAATGTCTTTAGCGGAAAAATAGTAAAAAGTGGTCGACCAAAATGGCACATATTTGTTTATTTATTTATTAGTATAAATATAAAAAATAAGTTGAAGTTTGATTAGAAATTCGAAAATACTTTTTCGACTACCCAATATTAGTTTTTTTTGTTTTTTGCTTTAAAATCTTTAAAAGACATACATATGTACATATATAATGGGCGTAACGAGTTGCGTCTATCTATCTGTCCGTCCGCACATAATCGAACTAATCTCTCAGTCCTTGTGATATCGATCTGAAATTTGTTCACGTCATTTTCTACTCAAAAAGCTGAACATTTGTCCACCATCGGACCACTATAGTATATAGCCGCCATACAAACTAATCGATTACAAGCAAGAGAAAGTTCTTAAAATACACTTTATGCTTTATGGTACAGCCGAAGTTATTATTTTTTCTTGACGAGATTTTTAAGATAAAAATAATTGATTTTGCATGTTTATTATTGAGATAATTCAAATAAAAGTAGCTAATGGAAAGAATAGTCACACCAGTGATATACTTGTATATATGTACATATATAGATATCAAGTTCATGCACCTTCGATACTATTAAATAGCATTAATACGCTAATAAAATTATTGCTGCCGATTCATTCTACTCCCTCACCCTAAACCTAGCCAATTGACACAATGACATGTTTACCTCGGATTTATGGTTACAGCTGGGTGTGAATTATATGCAACACAAAAAAAATGAAAAAAAAAATTTCTTGAATTATTTTTGAGAAAGTCGGATAGACAGCTTATGTACTTCACCGACAGATAAGGGATGAGTAATATGCATAAACATTAGTACATATGTAAGTATATTAAATACATTATAATTAAAGATTAAAAAATAAATTATATTATTATTGTAATCTCTGCAGACTTGAGAATATAGGCGAGAAAATATATGTACATATACATACATATGTATATTATGTATTAAATTAATATATGTAAGATATTTAAATGCATGAATAATAAAATATAAATAAATTTTAAGATTAACAAATGAAAAGCTTAATGCTCTATATCCGCATTTTTAAGCCAAATTTCGATTTTTATTATTTTATAAAACAATATTTTTTCTCAAATTTGAAATATGAAAGCTGAACATTTATAATATTTATAGTGAAATATAGTATTATTTATAAATATAATAGGAGCGCATCACAATATATAATACAAAGTTATGTTTTTTAACAAAAAGAAGAATTTTATTCATTTCTTTTTTATCCACGAATTGTTCATTTTATGCAGTCTTTTTATGCACTTTTAAATTTTTATTAAAACTCAATAAAGGAAAAAATGTATGCCTGTACGTCTAAAATACTGAAGTATTGAATAAAAAAAATATAAAAAATGTATTTCTATTATCTACTAATTAAAATTGCATTGCCAACGAGTTAGATTAGCTGTAGTTCGTACAAAAAAAAATATATTTTTCTAATCAAAAGCATTAATTTTTTTAAACACATGCAACCAATAAAAATTCCTAATTAAAATGTATCTAATTAAGAATTTTTAGTAAAATATGCGCATTTTTGTATTCATATTAAAAAAATAACTTGTTGGAAGAAATTTTATGGTAATGAAAACCATCAAGAACTCAAAGTAAAAGTATCAACAACGAAAAAGAATGTCGAGAAAGTATGTGCTTGCACATTAGTATACATATACCATACACACATATTTACTGAATATGCGTTGTTATTTTTGGAGCCAATGCATATATTAAGATTTCTATATACCTAAGCATACTGCTGTACCTATTGTATATGTACAGTTATTACTTGAATTTTGTTATTGAATATTATATTTATGTGTATAATATTAGATAGATATAAATGCATATCTTCTGTTTTTCAAAGCTGACAGCGACCGCGAACAACACGTAGCAATTTTATTGAAAGCTGGGCGGCAGCTGTTTTGAGTTATTTTTTGTGACTTTTTCTGTTTTTTTTTATATTTTTCTAGTTTGCTGCTAATTGACCGGCGCAAGCAAAACAGGTATCAAAAGATTTATATTTATATATATCGAAAAAATGTTTTTTTACATATGCATTCAAGCATACAAATGATACATCTATCTACATACATATGTATGTATGTACATATTGATATTTAAATACCTATCTTAACTTATAGGACACTCCTAGTACAATATTTATCTCCTAAGTTTCACCTCTATTTCTTGACACAGCCACATGCACATCTACATAGTATGTGCAAATATGTATCATATACATATACATATGTATGTACATATGCGTTAATAAAGTGTGACATAATTTTCTCAAATTTACACAAAACTAACAAATCAATATGTAATTTTCAATTACAACAAATACGTTGACTAATTCCTTATCTCACATCTCGAGGTGCGACTGAAAACAAGTGACCTATAAAAGAGGGCTTATAGAAAAAGTTTATACAAATGTGGTTATACACAAGAATAAATATCTCAGATTTCCACACTTTCAGAATCTCCTCGTTGCTAGGATAACTGGTGCAAGCTGCTGTTCGCTAGAAATTGTTAGAAATAGAAGCAGAAGTACAGCCAAAGATCTGTTAAGGTGTAAAGGCCACCTACGCAATAAAAGTCAATAAAGTAAATTTAATTTCAATTAATTACATACATATGTAAGTATATTGTGAATTGTTGCAATTGAGTCAACATCTGAAATTCAAACGAGTAAATAGATATGCAAATACATATGTACATATGTGCGTCAAGTGAATTCGCAACGTATGACACTAATTCATTTTCTCTATGTCCACTATTTAGTTATTTTGCTTTTTAGTAACTTTCTTTTACTATATATGCTCCAATTCTTATATCGTCTTACACCTTCACCCCACAAAATTGAAAGAACTTAACACTTACCAGGCATTTTTATGTTCTAACTTTGTTTTTGCACTAATAATATAAATAAGATGTCAAAATCGTATATTTGGTATTTTTTAATATCTCTACTAATCCACTTGCGCACTCGACGAGATTCAAGCTGAAACTGAAGCTAACAATTGCTTGGGAGCTTTCAGTTGGCAATTTACGATCGATCGTCGGGCTCACTTTTTACTCGTAAGAATTTTTCATTCGTTATACTCGTATTTGCTATATACTGTATATAAAGAGTGACTAATACGTTAAGTGGCCATAACAAGATGCTATGCGCTGTTTTTGTAATCAGAATAAATAAATGTTTGGTGATTTTGAGGTCGTTAGAAATGCGGCAAGCATTGGTGTCAAAGCTGTATATATGGTTGCCAAGAGAAAAATCTAAAATTCCAAAAAATATGAAGACGTAGCCAATTTTACAACAAAGTTAACAATTTGAGAATTTTTTTATCATATAAACAATGGAGGCTGCTTTAAATTTGCTAAAGGATTTTCATTCCAAAATTCCTATATATACACATCTCTAAAAAGAAAATATAAAAAATTTTGTATTACATTAGATCTCACTTCCAAAAAAGCTGTAATTTACAGCTAAACCTGAAGTACGGCAGCCCTATGGGTGGCAATGTTGCTCTTCTTAAATACATATATGTAAATATGTGTGTATGTGCTGCTGGAAGCCGGTATTTGAATGTAGCGATGTTGTTGCTGTTGGTGTTGTGCTTCCGTTGCCGGCTTTGGTGCTGCTAGTGTGTTTGTATACATACATATGCATGTTAGTATGCTTCGTGTGTACGAAGGTAGTAGTTGGCCGACCCTCTGTGAGAAGTGCAACTGATGTCATCGCTCAGTTTGTTTGATGTAGCTATCCGTGAGCTGTAATTATTTTGTCCTCTTCTGATTTTATGACGTTCATTAATTTAGTTTTTTCTTTTATTGCAGCAAAGTCATAAAAATTATTTAGTACATCTGGTAACTCTTTTTGTTACAGGTACAGTTGATTTAAATGTTGTATGGTTTGAGTTATGATTTGAGGGGTCCAAGATGTTGGCGTGCACACATATACACACATATATATGTACATATATTAATAGTGACAGAATTATTATTTTTATAATACACTAAGTGTTTTGAAAATGTTTAAATTTAAGGACGCTGAGTCATTTTATGCTTTACCAACAATGACGCAGAGTAAAACTGGTCAGCATCAACGTAACTTTTCTATGATGGTAAGATAATTTAATTACATACAATGAAAACATTTTTTAACATAACGGTTTACAAGTGTAAGAAACGTTTTGACATCATTTACCAATCGTCCTGCCTACTTTATTATAGAAAGCTTTTTATGAGTTGTCGGAAGGCGGTGACGTCACAGGAAGTAAAATAAAAATGATGACAAATGGCGCTTGCGTTGTTGTGTTAGTTCATTACAGTTTTTATAAAATTGTTCATCAAAAATTATTTAATATTATGTATAATATACCAACCGTAATATTAAATAAATTAATTTTAAATTAAATTAGTAATTACCCTTATAATTATTTCTTTGAAAAGTTAAAAAATAACTGGTCACCTCAATATTCGTATCCTCCCAACCCCTTAGGTGGTTTACTAAATAAATACATTGTTTTTGCAATTGCCGCCATGCACTGTCACTCATTTTGTTTGTAAACAAAAACAATGGCTTCTCATTTGCGTATGCGCGCGCATATGTAAACAAAACATTTATCTGTCATTGCGTAGTGTTACCAAATTCATTTCAGCCAACAACAAAAGCTTTCATTACTCGCTAAAATGCACACTGACGCACCGAATTTGCCACACTTGTTCAGTTGGTCACCTGCTGCAGCTGCAACAGCTCAACAATTTCACTCAAAGTGAATCCGTACAAGTAACCTATTAAGACTGAAGTTTATAAATACAACATAGTTTAGTGAAATATAATATAAAATAACAACTATTTAACGCAAAAACTGTGATAGCAGCAATTTAGTGCAAGTGCAGTGGGAAATATCCATATTTTTACGAGCCTAATATGCCGCCGCCATTGCAAAAACGGAAACGCCGAGCGTTATTGTACTAACTAATTATCTATTTGCTAGCCCATAGACCAAAGCAGATGTGTTGTAAGTATTGTACTCACTTCAGTTGCACTCACGCCAGTTTGTTAAGTTTTGCATTTTGCGGTAATTTAATTAATTTAATATATGTCTGTGCAATTCAATGTTTAATACGTAGCATAGTCGGCGCCAGGCGCGGCGTTCGTGTGCTTAAGCCACCCGCCATTTGAAAGCGTGTGCTGGAGCTTTTCCGGCGAGCTTTTTTACACAGAATAACACAGGGTGTCAAAAGTACTTTTGTTTATATTAATTTGTATATGCTTGAATGTGTGTGTGAAATATGTGTGGATACAACCAACTGTTTACATTTCAATACAGTAACAGCAGAGTTATTTTTTTTTCACGATGTGAATCGAGGGGCGTGTACTTTAAACAATGCTGCTTTTATATAATCCTGGGACACAAATAAATGAAAAGTTTGTGCAAAAATGCCATTTTGCCACGCTCAAATTTGATCCGGATTATATTATTATATTATTGCTCATTCCTGGTATTACCTTCAAAATAGGCTCCAGAGCCAATTATAGCAATTTTCCATACACTTATTATGTATATAGTAAGCCTCGGATGGAATGGCTTTTAGTGCGCTATGCGCTAGATTATTCGACAGTATCGAAGTCATATATATAAACCCTTTCTTGTTACTTGTCATGATGCGTTTCATGAATTTAGAGTACTCAGCTACGTTGTCAAGCATCCATAATAATAATCCTTAAGAGAATTTGAGAGCATATGCTATCTCTCTGATGACAACAGGACGATTTTCTTAACGTTTTTGATATATTCTTTATTAATAGATCATTCGCGACCTTCACTGAATGCTTTATGTCACTCAGATTTAATGGTGAAAATCGGCAGGAAAATTTTTCTCGTGATAAACAATCAGCTGTCAAATACAAAATCTAACAATCTTTGGATGTATATTTTTATCGTTTCAGTTCCCTGTAGTCCAAGTAAAATTTGATCAGATAGGCATTTTTTATATTAAGTAAACATTTTCTCTGACTATTTAAAAAAAATATTTATTTAAAAAATATGCTTACATAAATTTAAAAATTTTAATAATATCGAATATTTTGAAATAGCTTGATTTGATTTTAGGTTATACAAATATACAATATTTTTTATATAGTAATTTTCATATTATAACTATTTTTTAAATAATCATACAAATATATTGTAAAACATTTATTTTGTGCAGTGTAAAATTTTGCTTACTGTCAATTTTTTTCAATGTAAGCGCATTTTTGTTTGCTTTTGCTACGAATGCGTGTAAGACATTCGTGTATATGTAAGTGTATGGGAGGGACGAGCCCCCATCTTTGATACTTGTGCATACGAAAATTGGCGTCTCTGTGTGTGCGCATAAGTATGTGAATCTGAAGACCTACGTGTACAAATATATGTATGTATATTTAATATATTTATATGTATGTTTTAATATATTTATTTGTATGCTCAAAAATAAATAAAAATATTTGTAGTACATATGTATGTATGTATGTATGTATGTATAAAAAAAAATTGGAAACAATATTGACTTAGCTGTTTTTTAGCATTGGAAAATTTATCCACTCAACTAGAATTTTTTCCATTTTAGCTTTTCTCCTTCTTTTAACGAAAAGCAAATAAATTCTCCCGCATTGTTATGTGGCGATCACTCAAAGTATGGGCCACACACCGAGTAATATAGACGCAACGGAGGCACGCATTCGTCCAGCAATAGTAAATACATATGTAAGTGCATTGGACGCTGCTTCGTTTTTTATTCGTGCAGCGTCATCATGATGCGCATGTACTTTCAAATGGTATGGAATTATATACGATTCCAGTTACACAAAAACATTTATCTTTATAAGTAAATATGTTTAGGCCTTCATGCTTTCAAACATGTGCTCGTATTTCCATATGTGTGTATGTGTGTACGCATATTTGTATATTTTGTTTGCTCTCTACGTGGAAAGTCAACGTATTCGCTAAGATACCGGTTCTCTAAAGGTCAAAATTGTATATAATTCCTTTTCAGTGTTGTCGCTCACACTCAATTCATTTCCTTTATATGGATACATATGGGTGTATTTGTGCATATGTGTGCATATTTGTTTTTTTGCTTGTAGCTGCGTGCTCTCTGAATCTTTATTTAATCTGTTGGCTCGACTAACACGGATTAAATCAATGGCATTTGCGAATACGTTGACTTCTTAATTGACTAAGTGAGATATCCTATCTATATATGCACATACATATACACATATGTTGTTATGGAAGAAGCTGGCTGGGGTAGACATATAGGAATATTATATGTATGTTTTTGTGTTTATCTGGAGGCACACGCAAACGTCTTCACACATGCACAGGAGTCAAGCACTTAAATCCGGTCAACAAGTTGCCGGCAGTCAAGCATTATGAGTAAATTACAATTTCCGCTAAATATTTACGCGCTCCTATTAAAAACGACACCATAACAAGCGAGCGACAGTGATCTCGGTGTAGAGTAATTTGCATCAATTTAAAAGATTTTTATTAAATTAAAGTACATAGCCATGGACACAGGTATATACAGACATTAGTGAGTGGATATATGGGATTTTATGCTAGAATATATACATATGTATATGTACATACTATTTAAAAAAAATAAATTTTAATAGTAAAGCATTTCCACCAACACACTAATTTTCGCAGTTTAAGATAATGTTTTTGTTTTTCAACTTTTTTTTCAATAACATATTTTTGTTTTTATTTCATTTGCTATCGTTAATGTTCTAGTGTTTATGAGCTGACTGTTATTTGCGACATAAATGTGTGAATAAGCTTTAATAGAATATATTAGATGCTCTTTGCGAACTTACTAATTCGACATATCCAGCTGGTATAAGCTTTAGCTAAGCATATGCGTGTGTGTGTGTGTGGTACTCATATATTTGCACAATTGCGCTAATCGCACTCATTAATATCTATGATTTTCTTTGTATGTACATATGTATGTTGACGTGTCTTTACTAGAGACTCTCCGCTTCTATGCTCAATCGCACTCCCAGTGTTAAGTATGTATAAGGAGCCCAATAAGAAATTTTAATCAATTCATTTTTGAAAAAATATTATACATTTTTTTTATTTTTTTCTTTCTTTTTTTTGCGAATTTATTTCTTAAATATGGATTGACTAATTTTATTCGGTTCTTTTGTACATTATTGGGCACACATTTGACAATTATTATTATTATCGCACTTCTTCGAATTTCGAAATTCGAAGAATTCACTATTAGAGCCTCACAAAACGACGCGTATCTCAAATACTAATGCCACTAACGGTACTACCAACTTACAGAAAAATTATCGATTCGCCTTTCACTTGATCACAGGTACATTATATAAAGGGAAATTTTTTTAAACATTATTAGGTTGAACAATCACATTTTTATATAACATGGTTATACTCCCATAACCTAAAAATAAATGCTATCACATTTGGCGCTGTCAAGGTGGTGAAATGTGTAAGTAAAATGCCTATAAACCTATAAAAACTTTAATTTGAATTTCGAAAGGAAAAAAATATGTTCCCATCGCCCATATGTATGTCAAATTTGGGCCAATCACCTGAACGCGACTTCATTTTCTTACTGGTATGTACAAAACGGTGCGTGATTTCTCACTGAAACACTAAAAACACTAAACATTCGATATGGAATTTGCTCACCTATACATCCATCAACATATGTACATACATATGTATGCTCTCTCGCTGCATGCGGTGGAGACCTCAATCACTCGCAGAGAATGGATATCACAAAAGTTAATGGCAATGTGTTCACATGGGTTTCTGTGCATGTGTAGTAGTAAACGTCAAAGAGTTGATAAAGTCTCGCTAAAAACGTATGTATAAATATATGTTTGCTGCAGTTACATCGCAGCGATCAGAACGGATCTTAACCAGTGATCAAACAGTTGTTGAACAAATATAAGCGTTGAATCGACGCGTCGTTAAGTTGGCAAAAGGAAAAGGAAAACATTTTGAGATAAACTAAAACAAAAAGCAGAAGTGCTTACGCAAAACTCCTTGCAGACGTCACACTACTGCTGCCGATATTTGCCTATATAGGTTGAAAAAATACAATAAACGGATGTGTTTCACTTTGCTACAAAGCAGGTATTGACAGCGCGAGTGTTAAACTTTGAAATTGTTACAAATTTATTATAATTATAATGACATAAACATAATGACAGTTTAGTGACTTTTGCTTTCTACTTTTTGCTTAATTTTGCAGTTGAAACAATTGGTGTGAATTTGTTAAACAAAAACTTGGCGCTAGCCTTGCGTAGATTGCCGTTATTTTATAAAAGTGAACGGATCAGTTACTTTAGCCACAAACGCAAACGTAACCAGCTGAATCAATTGAACATGAAGAACGAAGGGTAAGTGTTACTAAAAATTTGCCATAAAAGATTAAACTCTTACGTACACACGGTTATGTATGAAATTTATAAATGAACAGTGTAACGAATTGTGTTATTGTGCTAAAATATATAATAATTGCATAATTATATTATTGTATACGCTTGAACTTAGTTCGTGTTTACCGCAAAGTCACACAAAGTACATACCAACTCGTAGCGCTAAGTTAGCAA
This sequence comes from Bactrocera tryoni, assembly GCF_016617805.1. Taxonomy (NCBI): domain Eukaryota; kingdom Metazoa; phylum Arthropoda; class Insecta; order Diptera; family Tephritidae; genus Bactrocera; species Bactrocera tryoni. Next base: position 79,708,056 of record NC_052501.1, read on the forward strand.
CAGTTTCGCATTGTTGTTATTTGCATTTTTGTAATATAAAATTTGTATATCAGACGTCTGTTTTTTGCAGAAAATGAAAATTTGCAAATTCATATTAACCTCAAAATGGTATGTGGAAAGAGTAAAGAATGAATAAAACGTGAAAAGCGAAATATATGTACGCGGTCATATGAGTATATTGAAACAAATACATATGTATGTACGTAAATAGGTATCTATGCACAGTGGCTGCAATTAAAGAACGGACCAAAATTTTCTGAAGAAAATATAATTGTTTCGTAGGTGGTATTTCAAGTTTTATTTAAACTGTTTAACATAATAACCGAACTCAGTAGCGTATGCAAAGTTTTTGGAAATTTAAATTTTGTGCATGAATGAAGTCAAAACCAATAATTATTAAAGAATAATTGCTATAAACAGGATTACGAACTTTTCAGTAAAATAATTTTGGATTATAAATTATATTTTAAATTTTTAATTGCAATTTTGGACATAAAAATTTAATTCAAAAATTTTAGTGCCGACTTTAGAATTAAATATAAATTGTAAAATAATTTCTGATAATCGTTACAAGCAGGATTGCGAATTTTTTAGTATAAAAATTTTGGATTAAAAATTACATTTCAAATTTTTAAATTACATTTTAAATTTTTAATAGCAATTTTCTGCAAAAAAAAATAATTTTACAATTTTAATTCCCCTTTTGGAATTAAATATAAGTTCTAGCACAACTTCTGCTTTCATTTTTAATTATTAAATACGGAATACCATTTTTTTTATCGTTGAACCAAAACAATTTTGGGTTAAAAATTAGATTTTTAATTTTTAATTGCAATTTTCGGCTAAAAGAAACTAATTTTAAAATTTTAGTTCCTCTTTTGGAATTAAATACAATTTCTAAAACAATTTCTGCTTTCATTTTTAATTATTAAGTACGGAGTACCAATTTTTTATCGCTGAACCATATATTTAAAACTGGGAATTTCGGTTTTTTTACATTAATTTTTTTTCAATCCTATTTTAAGTGTTTAGAAATTCAAAAAATATTTAAATTTAATTTAATAAAAATATTTTTAATTTAAAAATGTTTGGAATTACAAAAAATTCTTTGCTGCAAAGGTTAATTATATATTTTTTATGCAGTATTTGCAACCCTGGTTATGATATGGCCAACTAATTGGCTAAATAGTCAGTTGAAATCTCTGCTCGAATCAGCAAGCATACTATTTTTAATATCTAATTTAGTTTTTCTTCATGATATACATATTTTTTAAAATTATATATTTTGTTAGACATGCATTTTTTCATAGTTGAAATTCAGAGGTTATGTGTGAATTCGTTTTTCAAATCGACTGTATGTATAGTCAAACAGGTTACAGCTACAAAGTGTTATTGTTTACTGTAATCACACGACTTTACAGCAAATTGAACTTTGAAATTAAACTTAAATCTTAGCCTTGGATATATTTTATTTATGCGAAGTCTATTTTGGAGAATATTTGCAGGTATAATACACTTCACAGGTGTTGTTCCTGAAACCACATATACCCTTTTATATATTTATTTTGATATTGATCAGCCAGTATGAATGGCAGATGACTGTTAGATGCCATAGTTGTCCGATCAGAACAAATGGTATAAATATCTTGCCTTCCACTGAAATATATCTGATTCTATTGTAAATGACGAGGAAGTACCATCCTTTAGACAAATATAAAAAAACTTTTTAGTTTATATCCATAGACAAAAGCCGGTACTAGTAAAACAATAACACCTCTTATTATACCATTGGCATAAAATATTTCAAATTAATTCTTAACCTAAAAATAAGGTTTAAAATACCTAATCCACTCAATTTCACTAATTTATTTCTTAAAAATTATACTTAAGTAAAATCCGACCGATTTTTTATAAGCGCCACCGTATGTACTTCCATCCACGCATACTTATATTTTCGCGAGAAAGCACTCACGTTCACAAATATAACAACAAATACTACAACAGCTGTTGTGTGATATCTCACACGCTCTCACGAGCGATATAAACGGGTTCTTTCGCCTATTTAGCCTTTTATTGTACATGGGAATGCCATTACTGATATTGGGTTGTATGAATCAAGCAACAACTACAAATACAAGGTCCACGTTTGTTAACACACCTCCAAATTGTGTGGCGTATACAGTTTGTGCTCGTGTTTATTTTATTGTCGACGACGACGACGACGCTGAAACCGCTAGATAACAAACGTGCATTTCACAATTGATTTGCCGTATTATGGCAGACAATCATATTTATACATACATATGTACATATATCGGCGCAACCATTATTTAGGTGAACATATATTTGCTATATGTAAGGAAAATTGTGTTTGAACGAGGCGGCTTCTTTCAATTTTTTGCTAACGATGACGCATTCATCGTTTTGTTTTGCTTTGCTGTTGATGTTCGCCAGTGTGTGTGCTGTGGATATGCACAAGTGCACGCACACCAGCGCAAAGATCACCTTGGAAGGTCAAAATGGCTTGTGTAAGCAAGTACTTAAAAATTATCGGAAAAGTCTCGAGAGTGTCTGAAGTAACTATAATCCTAAAACAAAATTGTTCATTAAAAAAATTCAATAAAAATGTAAATAGTTGGATTGAGCTAAGCGCTAATTCAATACACATATTGTTGCGATTACGAGCACTTAATGAACTTAATACAAAGTAATCTAGGTAGGTGTTAACAAATTGAAAATATTTAGTTAAATGTATTAAATTATTAAATGTATAAGCCTATCTAAATTATTCCATGTAAATCCCATTTTATCTTTAAGTCAAAATTGATTGTGTGCGATAACATTCTAATTGAAGTTTGCATTGATTATTACCCTACTAATGATGTAGTTGAAATGTGATATCTTTTTTGGAATGATTTGAGCATAGACTGTCGACAAATAGCGGTAGAGCAATTTGTAGAACACATTTTTGGCAAAAAATGGTTTGAACTCCTCGGTTTTCTTGTTGAACTTAAGAGTCGATTGGATTTACTATTTATTTGTTCCAGACGCACTCACACTATTTAAGAAGTATTGAACTGACAAAATTGCCATTTCTACAAACAACAACAAATCAATAGTAATATCACCACATCAAGCTGTCGGTATGTGAGCACTTGTTAGCTTCTCGATGAACATTTCCGCTTTTTTCTGATTTCCAAAAGTAAGCGTTTTTAATATTTAATTATTCATCAATATTTATTTTGTCGTCTTCAGAGTAATCCCCACTAAATATAGTACACCTATGCCAACAATTTTTCCAGTTCTCGAAACACCTTACATAAGCACTATTTGGGAACTCCTTCAGCGAATTTTGTTTTATTTCGTTGATCGACTAAAAACGGGTTCCATTCCGATGATTGTTGACTTGTTTACATGTCAAGCTCATAAACCCCTGTCTCATCGGCAGTTATAATGCTCTCTATGAATGTGGGATTGGAATTCTCACGATCAGAATTTAGCTTTACCAGGACAAGTCGAGCAAGAATGCGTTTCAAACTCAAAATATCCACCAAAATCTTTCGAACGGACTCGCGAAAGATGTCGAGCTCTCTTGTCATCTCTCTAACACTTGCCAGACGATATTTAAGCACCATATTCTTCACTTTTTTACTATTTTAATCAGTTGAAGAGGTCGAAGTTCATCCAGAACGAGGCATGTCTTCAACGATCTCTCGACCGTCTTTAAAGGCTTTATTCCACTCGTAGGCTTTGTTTTTGATAAAACTGAATACCCGTAGGTCTTTTCGAACGCTTCCGCACACGTACTTTGATTAGAAGTACATAATTGAGACAATTCATACATGATCACTATATACATAGCTGTCATACAAACTGATCGATAAAATTTAAGTCCTTTTATGGAAAACCTTTTTACTCGCCAAGATACATATCTTCACCAAATCAATTGATCAAAATCAAGATCAAGAATTGCTATATTTTATGCTGCAAGAAATCCACTTATGAAGGATGACTTCGATGCAGTCGAGGTTTAGGTTTTTTTTTGGTTTTAAAAAAGCACTACATATATGCGTAACCCTGTATTTGTATAGAAGTCATTAAGTAGGCATTGACTTTTTCGAAGAAATCATCATAAACCACGAAATGTTCTTCAGAATTTACCTCTTTATCGTGGTTAAAATTGTAGAAAATTCTTGAAAAAGGTATACAAAAATAAATTGCGTTTACTTTGCTTTTTCATATGAGTTATAATGAATTTTATAATATTTGAATTGCTTATAAATGGCATTTAAGATAATATTTTCTGCAAATGAATTGCATTGTTATGTTCCGCAAATTTTTAAAAAGCTTTAACAGTTTTAAAATAACATGTGACTTAGGAAGTAAATACATATATACAGATATTATTTGCTTCTTGGAATTATTTTATGAGTTTGATAACTTAAAAAGCTGTTAAAGACATTATACATACATCGTTGTACATACATACATAAGTTTATATGTATGTGCCGCCATTTTTTTAAATGAAACATTTATAGACGAGCCCACTTGACTATAAAGCGACTTATCTACATCTGTAATGGTATCAGTTTTATAAATAACTACTTAATTACTATAATGCCATAATATTTGTCCACTTAACAGTTTTTATAAAGCACATTCTAGCATTCTTACTATTTATTGTCACTTTAGAGAGACCTGACACGTTTGGTTATAAAAACTAATGTACACATGTAAATGCATACATATACGTATATACATATATATAGTACTACCTATCCATATACACACATATACATGTGTATATGGAAAGGTATGTAGTTAGGTTATAAATTTTTGCATCGACAACAGCAAATGAATGCTGTCATTGGAAGTCATACAAGTGTGGAGATAACAAGCGATCGTCATACATACATAAAAGCGCACATACATACATACTTACACGCAATTTTCTCGAAATATATGTGTGTAAGTGTTTAAATGGGTGGGCGCGTGTGTTTTACAGTCAAACGCATGTGTGTGTTTTACCGTTGGTTGGTTTTGTTTGTATGCGTATGTTTTGCCTACAGCCTAAAAATATGCAACGGCTTGTATTTAAAGCTACACTACACTTGCGCTTCAAGCTGTGCGCTGCTGGTTTTTTATGAATGCTTAATTAAATTAATATAACAATGCGATTATTTGATAGGTTAAATAATTATTTTATAAAGTAATAAAAATCTAATGATTTTTCTCTTAAATACAGTAAAGGAAAATTTGCCACTGTTATGAATTTAATCATTTAACTAAATATTATTTTTTAAATTAATCAAAATTTAATGATAAATTCACGTTTATTTCGTTTTATTAAAAAAAAATGCTGAAAATTTAAAAATAATTAAATTGACGTATATTTCGTGTCATAAAAAATAATTCCTTTCTAAATCAATCAAAATATTATAATTAAAATTACGATTATTTCGTTCCATAAAAAAAATTTATTATTTTCTTAATCAAGCAAAATATAATAAAGTTATACTTCGTTTCATTAAAAAAAAAATTTGAAAATTAAAAAAAAATATTGAAAATTTAAAAAACATTTTTTTTTTAATGAATCAAAATAAAATAATTGAAATAAGGTATATTTCGTTTAATTAAAAAAAATAAATTTTTTCCAAATCATTATGAATAAAATTTTTTTATAAAAATAATGAAAACAAAATAAATAAGCTTACGTATATTTGGTTTCATAAAAAATTAATTATTTTCCAAATTAACATACTATATAATGAATATAATTACGTTTATTTCTTATTATTTAAAAAAAAATATTTTCTAAATCAATCAAAATATTATAATTTCAATTGCGTATATACATATGTACATATGTATATCTCGTTTTATTAAAATAAATAAATTGTTTTCCAAATCAATCAAAATATTATGAATAAAACTACGTATTCTTCGTTTTTAAAATAAAAATAATAATAATAGGTTTTAAAGGTTTAAATAGAGATTTCCAAATATTTTTAATATTTTTTGTGCGTATTAAAACCTAAATAATAACAGTAAATAACGAAATGTTATTTTTAACACTTGAAACACTGAAACTAAACTAAACTAACTAAAAGGAACTTTCATATTATTTTAAGCGAAGAGCACATCACAGGAGAGCACTCATGTGAGCCAAAACATAATATTAATACAAAACAAGTTAACTTCAGCTGCACTGAAGCTACAATCCGCTTCACTAATACAAAAGATTCCTTACGAGATCCTGATTTTGATCGGTCAGTTTGTATGACAGCTACGTGTTATAGTTAGCCGATCTGAACAATTTCTTCGGAGATTACACCATTGTCTTAGACAACAACCCATGCCAAATTTTGTGAATAAATCTCGTAAAATAAAAACAATTTTCATACAAGTACTTAATTTTGAACGGTCAGTTTGTATGGTAGCTGTATGCTATAGTGGTGCGATATCGACCAATCCAACAAATGAGCAACTACTTTAAGTGAAGAGAACGTCTTCAAAATTTCAGTTTGATATCTCAGAAACTGAGGGACAATTTCGCGTATATACAGATGGACAGTAAGACAATTGCTACACTTTGCAACCAGCCTAAGGTTGCTTCCGCTGTAATATATGCAATTTATATAATACAAACCTGCTCTTAGTTGTTGCATTTATTTCAAAATTAATTACTTTTATACTACTTAGTAAAAACAACTACAGCCAAAGCAACAAAACACTAATAAATAACAAAGCACCTTATAAGCAGCAAATTAGTACATTTAGACCTAAATAATTATTTGTAATATCAGGTTGAAAATATATATAAAACCGCAGTGTGTGGCATGTAACACCTGACAGCAATCTGGTAGCTTATATTTCATATATACATATGTATGTATGTATTGCCATTTCTACATTATTTCCTCTGCGCTGAACTCGTCGTCGTTAAAAAAAACCCCTCTGCTGGCGCACAGTCATAGCTTGCAAACCTCAAGTTCATTTGAAACGAGCCCCCTTTCTATTATACCCGTTTGCTTGTACGCAGTTTGAATAATGAATATGTAGAATAGAATGTGTGTTTGTGCAAATGTATGTATGTACTTGCTTAGACATTTAGGTGTATGAATTATTTATGCAAATTAGCTAATATTAGCGCTCTAGCAAGTTCAAAAACGTGTTTAAATGAATATTCGTATAGATATGTATGAATGCACGTATGTATGTATGTTTGTATTATTTTAATATTATTTTAATTACATTAATATGCTAAACAGTGCTGAAAGTCAAGTTTTAACTAAAGAATTAATTATAATTAAAGAAATGTTAGTACATCTGCGCAAATACAATCTTAGTTAGCGTTTAGCTTATTAGGTACATTAGGGTAGGGAGAAAATATTTGAGGTTGTATATTTTTTTTAAAGCAAAGCTGTTTTTGTGAATTAAGAAACAAAAATATAATAATGTTTCTTATTTGAAATTTTAAGGGTATATTGGGTAGTCGAAAAAGTATTTTCGTATTTTGTCAATAGATGTCGTTGCAGTCGTCCAGTGCAACCAATTACATTGAGTCATTGGAAAGGTGAGATTTTAAACTTCATTTAATAAAAAAATAAAATTCGGGGAAGTAGAAATAAAGTTATAACTGTTCAAAAATGAAATATTTATATATGTATGTATATGTTAAGAATACACAAATAATTGATGAAAAAAATTAAAAATTTATATAGTAAGGCGCGATATTCAACGATAAAAAACAGGTGTTGTAGTGATTTCGCACTTCTTCGTGGATGAAACCAAAAAAAAATGCCTATGAGATGATACGTATATTGTCCGTATAATTTATCCTTCTTCTTCTTTATTGGGGTAGACACCGCTTACGCGGTTATAGCTGAGTTTACACCAGCACATTAGTCTTTCTTCCTTTTCGCTGTTTGACGCCAATTAGAGATTCCAAGTGTAGCCAGGTATTTCTCCACCTGGTCTTTTCAACGGATTGGCTTCCTCCGAGGAGTGTTTTCATCCATTCGGACGATAATTCTCAAAGGGGTGGCGTTTGAAAAAAAAACATTTCAGATATTATTTAAAATTGTATATGAAAATATCGATTTTTTTGTAATTTCACACTAAGTGTGCTCTTTAAGTATTTCGTATTATACAAGTATATAATTATGTACATATGTAAGTATTTAATTTCTTGAACATATAAAAATGTATTTTTTGCGAATGCGTCGAATACGTGATTAAAATACAAAATTAGGCAGCAAGAATATAAAAAAAGGTATTTCCTACAACAGGTGCTCGACAAAAATAAATATAAAAAATATTTTAAAAATTTTCAAAACCACAAGTCTGAAGTTCCGCGTAAATTTCCTGGAAAATTTTGTGCAAGTGCTTCCCAAAATTTAATGTTTATGCTTTTTACAATCTATATGCGACTGATACTAGTATATTTATAGAAGTATGTATATTTAAGCATATTTATAAGTACTCACATAATGCCATTTATTTAATAATTCATTAAACGACTCTCATTGGCTTCACAGCTAAGCACAGCTCGAGCTCAAGGTTATGTGACCATTCTCGCTGTGTTTATCTTTTGTTGTTGTGATTATAAAAGAAAACTCGTATTTTTTATTATTCTTTTATCAATTAAAAAAATAGAAATATTTAAAATGTTCTTGCAGAACACGATTATTTATGAGCGTCAACATCGACTCTGCACGAGACAAAAATTTATGCAAACTTTTATGGAACCACTTATATAAATGATCATACATACTACATACATACACATCCATATGTATGCTACATGTGAGCTTAGCGCATATGTACATTATCACACCATTTCTCATATGAAACTCATGACGCAGTTGCACACGTGAATGCACACACCGGTGAATGGCGAAAAGACAAATAATACAGTAATTAATGCATGGCATGAAGTTGCCAGTAGGAAAAATTGAACGTATGCTACTTAATTTTGATTTGTTAGTAATTAATGGGTTTTACTACTTAACAATCCAAACAGAGTTCTTCTTCTTTACTGGCGTAGACACTGCTTACACGATTATAGCCGAGTTAACAACAGTCGTGTCTTCTTTTTGCAACGTAGCGCCAGGACCTTCTCCACCTGGTCTTTGCAACGGAGTGGAGGTCTTCCTCTTCCTCCGCTTCCCCCCGCGGGTACTGCGTCGAATACTTTCAGGACTGGAGAATTTTCGTCCATTCGTAGGACATAACCTAGCCAGCGCAGCCGCTGTCTCTTGATTCGCTAAACTATGTCTATATCTCATACGAATGCGGTTGCCAATGCGCAAAAGACCATAAATCTTTCGCAGAAAATTTCTCCCGAAAACTCCTAAGGCCGACTCATCAGATGTTGTCATCGTCCCTGCCTCTGCACCGTACATATAGCAGGACGGCAATGATGAGTGACTTGTTACTTGAGTTAGGTTTTTGTTCGTCGAGAGAGAACTACTTCTCAATTGCCTACTCCGTCCAAAGTAGCACCTATTGGTAAGAGTTATTCTGCTGTTGAATTGGATTTAGAGACTGACATTGTTGTTGCTGTTAATGCTGGTTCCTAATTAGACAAAAATATCTACAACTTCAAGGTTATGACTGTCAACAGTGACGTAGGAGCCGAGTGCGACGACTGTCTGATGACAGGACAATTTCGCCTTGCCCTCGTTCACTGCCAGACCCATCTGCTTCGCTTCCTTATCCAATTTGGAGAAATCAGAACTATCGGCGCGGATGTTATGGCCAATGATATCAATATCATCGGCGTACGCCAGTAGCTGTACACTCTTACAGAAGATTGTACCTGCTCGATTAAGTTCTGCAGCTCGAATTATTTTCTCCAAGAGCAGATTGAAGAAATCGCACGAAAGGGAGCCGCCTTGTCTGAAACCTCGCTTGGTATCGAACGGCTCGGAGAGGTCCTCCCCGATTATGACGGAGCTTTTGCTATTGCTTAACGTCAGTTTACACAGCCACATTAGTTTTGCGAGGATACCAAATTCAGACAACGCGGCATAAAGGAAGCTCCTCTTCATGCTGTCGAAAGCAGATTTGAAATCGACGAAGAGGTGGTGTGTGTCGATTCTCTTCTCACGGGTCTTTTTCAAGATTTGGATAAAGCCACACTGATAAGGTCCAATCAATTTGTTGATGGTGGGCTTTAATCTTTTACACAACATGCTCGATAGAACCTTATATGCGATGTTTAGGAGACATCTCATGGTAGTTGGCGCAGATTGTGGGGTCTCTCTTTTTGTGGATTACTCATTCGACAAATAAAATAAGTGGTTACTTATATGACCTTGAACGATTACTCCCTTGCTGATCCCTAATATTTGTATTTTTAATTCAAACTCAGAAGCACGCTGCGTTTTTACGACTCATCATTTAAAATCCCTTCACGCGTATGAACACACTTTCCTCCTGACTTTGCATACCATATTTCCATCATCAACATTACAATTTGTTGTCCTGCAAATTGCGCTTTAATGTCACCGCCTGCAATTAGCGATCAAATGAGATGTCAAATTATTAATTATAACGACAAAAAAAGGAAAAGCTGCAAGAAATATGCAAAGCCAACCGGATCGCAATCATTTCGTGCATAGCGTGATCGGTTTATTTGAGTTGTACAAACACATATCGTGACATTATAACCAGAAATATTAGATGCAAAGCGACGATAGCGACATATATTTATCCAGCTGCCAAGAAATGTTCAGACCTTGAATAAGAGTGTGTGGAACTTAAGTAATTTTCTTTTTTTGCAGTCTGTCTGTAGATTGTCATTTTGCATTTAGCAATGCAATTATTAGTTGTAACATGTAACAAATGAATTGTGCATTGTATTAGCTGCTAAAAGCATATTTCCCAGTATATCTATATGTACAATTTCTTTCACACAATAAACTAAATTACTTTAGCAAACATCATAAAAGCCAAATGTACAGCCCTGACTCGTTAGAATGTTGTAAGCTAAGTCTGGCAAGGTTCTTTATAGGAATACAGATTATTTCGTTTTAATAACTTAGTGAGAGTTAAGCGATTGACAGAAAAACAAGTTCTTGATACGAACCGTTATGATTCTACGAGAGTGTTAGACGAACATTTTGCTCCGAGGTATTAATTACACAGCTTAAATTGGACAGAGAGTTTAAAATTTCTGGTACGCTTCAAGGGGTTACATGGGTTTCCTCGAATAAAAAACTTTTTTTTAAACAATCTTTCACATATAAAAAATTAAATATTTTATTATAATTTTTTATTGTTACGAACATACGCTGTTAATAAAGAAATTCTGAAATTTTTGGAAAAAAATTTTAAACTTGGCCATTGCGACCGCATTTCCGGTGACTCCTCGAAAAAAGATGCCCTGCATTGGCAGTATTGCTCCATACAGGATCATTCAAAGTAAAAAAATGCGTGTTTTAGATAAAATCTTAATTTAAAACTTGGGCGAAGAAAAAAAACTGAAATTTTTCAGACATTCTTCCAAAAAAAATTAAAATTTCAGTGAAAATTTCCCGATTTTGTTTTTCAAATAATTGTAATCGAAAAAAAATCCTTCATTCAAGTTTTTAAGAAATGTGTATCAAAGGCCTGTGTAAAATTTCATGAAGATCGGTTGAGTAGTTCTCGAGAAGTCTTGCCAACCGACTACAAAAACTAAAAATATTTATTTTTTTATATGAGAAAAAAAGAGCTGGAAAAAATGCTATTTTTTACCCAAGCAACCCCTTAATTAAGAATAAAGAAGAAAGCTAAAAAATACAAATACAAAAAATAAAATATTTGCACAAATATATAATCACATGTACTTATTCATAGGAATATTATACTTCCAAATTTTCAACATATTTTCTACGGTTCGCTAAACACGTATTAATTTGCATGATCTATCGCAAGTAAAATAACAAAAAATATCTCAGAAAATTCCCTGTTGTATAACAATTAGGCGCAAAGAAAACGCTAATGAAAATTTTCCTTAAAAAAATTAAATACGAGCAATTAAACAAAAACAATAAAAAATGTTAATTTTGGCAAAACCGAAGCATACATACATACATATATCCTTCATAGGCCCTCTTTTTACGGTAGAAACGGTTTAAAAAACCTTTATCGTGATTTGGTCGATCAGTTTGAATGACAGCTATTTGCTATAGTAGTTCGATCTGAACAAATATATTCACAGATTTACAGCGCTACCTTGGATAACAATTCGTGTTAAATTTAGTGAAGATACTTTGTCAAATAAAATAGGTTTCCATACAAGCACTTGATTTCGATCGATCATTTTTGAATGACAGCTTTAAGCAGCTTCTTTGGCAGATAAGGACATGTGTATCGCGTATATACAGACAGTCGGACTGAGCGACTAACATGGCTTACAATAACCTTTTAAGTTCTCTCTAATATCATTAGATCATTGCTGAGGAAAAGTGAGGTTAGACGACTAGTTCATCAAGCTGATCACTTCTATATTTTATAGGGACTCCAACATTTCCTTCTGTGAATTACACACTTGGTGGCATTTAAAATAATAGCAGCCTAACCTCACTTTTTCTTTACAATGATTTGGCGTAGTCGAAAAAGTATTATCGTATTTTTTCATTAGATGTCATTGCAGTCGTATATCTCCAGTGCTACCAATCACATCGTGTCGTACCATATAGTATTGGAAAGGTGAGATTAAATTAGGGGAAGTCGAAAAAAAGTTACAGCTGTTCAAAAATTAATGAAAATAATGAAGAAATTCGCTACATTTTGAAATTTTTGTACTCGTATAATATAAGGCTTTTTCGACTACTCCATATAATGATATCAGAAAGAACTTAAAAAGTTATTGTAAACATCTTTTTTACTATACTCATACACGATTTAAAGAAAATCTTAATCAAACACTCTAATACACCATTATTTTCTTTTTAAATACTAGTTTGAGGCTTTCATTAGGTATTTTGCAGCTTTTCTATATTCTCTGTATTAACTATTTTCGATTTTTAAATACTTTTTTATGTTATTATTTTTTCTGAGTTTTTTTACACTAATCTTGATATCAAATAACATTGATTAATATTAAATAACATTCATGTTTTTTAAATTAAATTAACTGTTAAGAATTTGTTTATGTCAGCTTTCTGAAACACTCCAGATATCAATGTCGCACTTGACGTTTTATCGGCAATTGTAGGTATATTGCGCGCTTAATTTCCGTTATCTCTGTATTATTGTGCTCTGAAAGTGCTCATGTACTCCTAATATTAGTTTAGGAGTAATATATCATGATGTCATAGATGTACTACTTGACTATAAAATATAAAATTGACATTTCATTATGAATTTTAATGGAAAAGTAAATGATTACACTGTGTTAAATTAATAAATATGTACATATATATGTCTGTTGAGAGGTACGCATAATGGTTATAATTGGCATAAACATTGTTATGGAAGACACGTCTAATAACTAACATAATACATAGTGTGACGCATTCCTCTTTGGTAGATGTAGATGATTCACAGATTATAATGCTATCGGCGACTGACAGATATGCTTTATAAGGGGACCCTTTGGAGATAATAAGCCTTGCTAAATAATGCTGGTTATACATTATGCGAGCCTATAATGTGTAGCCAGCATTCTTCAGCGAGGGTTACTACTGCAAAAAGTTCCCTCATAAAGCATATCTATAACGTGCAACCAGCGTTCTTATCATGCTTTTGAATATTTTTCATAAAAAAAAACTCAACTTTAGCGCCACTTTGTCCTTGTGTTTATCAACACACGTCCTTGTATATTTTATCATCGCAAAACGTTTCAATTGTTTGTCAATTTCATCGAAAGTTCAAAAATTAAGTAAATTTGCTTACACTCAACAATCACTGCTCCTCTGGTTTGACGACATTACGCTGGAGTGCCTCTCATATTAAATGTGCTCTTGGCCAGAATTTGAGCGGAAATTCACAAGTGGCTGCGTTTAAGGGCCTTGAAGATTTCCACTAAATATTGTTTGCAAATTTAAACAAATTGATTAGAGAACTTTCTGAAGTTACTGTTATCAACCTATATTTATTATTTGCATGAAAAAGTCACAAATTATATATGAAAGCGTTTGAGGGTCAATAGAGTTGTATATTTTAGATAAAATACCCTTTCTTATGAAGCTTTAAGTGAAAGTTACAATTTTTACTTGATTTCCGTATATTTTGAAAGCTTTGGTTATAAAAACTTTTAGAAACTACAGTTTGTCTTCGAAATCAGTTACTCGACTTGAATGCAAATTTTTAGAAATAAAGAAATGGAGTTTAAAAGAGGCCTAACCACCGTCGAAAGCACAGAAAGCTTTCTTGTGATTTTTTTTCAAACACGGATTAGACGAAATTAAATACTCTTGACTTGAAGACAAACATTTCTCTCGTCTGTGCTTTTTCTTCAAATTCCGAATACGCCAAAAGCTTTTTTGTGCTTTCTCTTCAAATACAGATTAGACGAAATTAAATACTCTTGACTTGAAGCCCAACCTTTTTTTCAGAAAAATTTTAAAATTAAAGAAAGGAAGTTTAAAAGAGTTCGATAAAATTAGACTAACCCCATCGAAAGCACCGAAAGCTTTTTTGTGATTGCTCTTCAAATACAGATTAGTTGAAATTAAATACTCTCGTTTAGAAAAAAACTGAAGAAAGCTTTTTAGAAACCAAAGAAAAGTTGTAGCTTTTACATGACTAAAAGCTCTAGAAACAAAAATATGAAATTAAAGGTAAAAGGCAAGTATTTTCTCAATTATACATACATACATACTAAAAGGGAAATTTTTAACGCTAAAAATGAAAGTTCGTAGAGCGCGCAAAAATATGACGAATCAGCATCAAAAGTACAAAAAGCTTTTGGGATACAAAAGCTTCTCTTCAAATACAGTTTCAATAAATTAAGTAACTCGTGATTAGAAAATCTTGAATTTTATTTCCTTTTTAGTATTTTCATTATGATCAGTCAAGAACTGTGTAAATTAAAGCACTGAATATAATTGCTTATGATTCGGAAAGCTTTTAATAAAGCTCCACTGTTCCTTTTTACACTTTTTCGTTCAAGTACTGTATAAATTAGTTTATATCGACTTCAGATGTTTATAGAAGCGTGTTTTCTAAGCACTCTCTTCTCACTTCTCTTCTGAATAAAATTAAGCAGTTTACTTAAAAATTAGCCACTGTGCAAAGATAACATTTCACATATATTTTGTTGTAAATTTTTCAAAAACAAAACAAAAAAAGTACACAAAAAATAGAAACAAATTTTATTATTTTATAAGTGTTCGGAAATAAAACAAAAATATTAATTAATATAGAGCATAGACTACAACGCAAAGTTAAAGTAAACGCAGAGAGAGAGCACAAATTTCATTATCAGAATCGTAGGAGAGTTTTGTGTTTTCAGAATGTATGAAAAATTTACACAAACAAATCTTAAGAGTTAGTGAGCGATTATTGTCAATTTTATGAAATATAAACAAATACAATAAAATACTTATGACTGTAGTACTTGCTCCTTACTTACATACAAGTACATACTTACATACAGATGTACAAACGTACATGCATAGTTAAATATTTCCCAGGCATGGGCGATCGACCGAGCAACATTTGGATTGTATTTTAAAAATGTATACGGTAACTTCAGATCAGTTCGACATTTGATTTCGACCGGTAAACAACAAACAGACAGACAAATAAAAATGTAGAAATACAATTTTCACAAAACAATTAAATAATTGTTGCCCTGATAATCAAAATGAAATAAATCTATAAATAACAAAAAAAAATTAAAATAGCGCACACACACACATATGTATTTGTAATTAAAATAATACTGCGTGAATGCGTTAATCGCAGGAATAATCAGTCAGCGTATGCAAGTGATAATAGGTGACCGCGCCAATCGTTCGCAATTAACCGTTTGACCGTTTTTGGAGTTCGCGCAAAAAAAGTGATAAGCGCGTGCATCGCAAGTGCAACTCTGTTTGCAAACTTGTAAATTAATGAAATAAGTGCGGTCATAGTGCGCGAAGGGCTCACTGACTGTGTATATGGGAATATGGAAAGCGTTGCCACAGTCCTTGATTAATGATTATTATAATATTAGCTGTGTTTGTGTTCTAACCGCATTTAATTGCGGTGTGGATCAATCTTTTTATGCTCAGCTATTTCAAGAAGGGGGTTCACTTGACTGCATTTTTTCTAGGATTTTTTTTATGTGAAAACGTGACTTAAATATACTGTATGTGTAAATATATACATATGTTCTGCACTGATTTATATTTGTATGGTTTAGTTTTTCACAGAAATTGTGAAATGTAATAGTTTAACAATTATTTACTGCGTAAATTTTCAAATTTTATTTCAATAATTGCTAAAATATGAATTAAAATGGAATTAATTTAATAAATTAAAAATTTTAAATAATTAATAAGAATTTAAATAACTTTTTCAATTGTAAATATTGCGTATTTAAATACATTTTTTTAGAAATCTATTAAACATTTTTTTTTTTATTAAAGATTTCCTACAAAAAATTAAAATTCTTTTATAGAATAGTATAAGATTAATTTTCTTTTAGCTTCCCAAATGTTTTTTTTTCGTCAAACTCATCAAAAAATCTTGCTTTTATGTAAATAAAATATTTTTCCCAAACAAAAATAAAATTAATTTGAATTATGTTTTAAATAATAAGAAATTAAATAATGAATAAAACTTTAAATAATTTTATTTATTTTCGAACATTGTAGAATTAAATAAAAATTTAAAAACATATTACAAAATGGTCAAAAATCCTTATCAATTAAATAAATATTGTTAAAAAAATTAAAACTGCTTTAAAGAGTAGTATAAAATAATTTTTTTAGCTCTATGTAAGTGTTTTATAAATAAAATATTTTTCTTAAAAAACAAAACAAAATAAAATAAATTATTAAATTATATTTTAAAATATAAATTTATCAAAATTTTTTTTCTTTTAAAAAATTCTTTTTTCTTTTAAAAAATATTTTTGAGAAAAAATTAAAATTTTGTTATTGAATAGCATACAATAAACTTTATTTTAGCTCTACGATCACCAAATTCATCAAAAATCCGTTTTTGTGTAAACAAAACATTTTTGTTAAAAAATTTAAATTAATAAATTTACATACATATGTATGTATGTATTGTATACATATATGATTAATATGATATTTATTTTTTAGCTTTGCGTATATTATATCAGTAAAAATCTAAAAAAAAAATTTCAAATTCAACTCAAATTCTTTTTTTAAAGATAATATTTTTAATAAAAGATAAATTAAATGATGTTAATTTATAAAAAAAATATATAAAATTAAATTTTTTAAACTTCACAAATATTTTCTATACGAAATTAAAATTATATCTTAGCTTCTCAAATATTTTTTCACAAAAAAATTTAAAAAAATTCTTTTTTTAAAAAAGTATCTCTAATAAAAAAAATAATATATATACACACATATGTACATATACAAAATAATAAAAAATATTTTTTTTAACTTGTCAAATATTTTTTCACAAAGAAGTTAAACAAAAGTACTTTTTGTAAAAAAATATTTTTATTAAAAAAAATTAAACAAAAATTCCTATTTTTAGATAAAATATTTTAAAAAATAAATAAAATTAAACGATTTTAAATATGTTCTCTTTATGAAATTTATACTTTTAGCTTCTCGAATATTAAAACAAAAAAAAATTGTTAAATCATATTTTTAAATAAAATATTTTTAATTAAAAAAATTAAAATATATATACAAAATAATATACAGTTTTTTTAAGCTTCTCGAGTATTTTTTCACTAACAAATTAAAACAACATTCCTTATTTTAAATAAAAAATATTTAATGAAATTAAATTGTAGATTATAGAAAAATATTAAATATTTTGTTTTTAATTTCATAAGTTTCAAAAAATTATTTAAAATTCCACAAAAATGACTTGAAATAAACTTATTTATTTTGAAACTTTTTTTTTAATACATTACTGTAAATAATTAAAGCAATTAAAATACAATTACTACTGTTAAGAATATTTTCTTATTAGAATTTTCTTAACTAGTTTCAATATTTGCCCCCTATACTTCCAACGATATTTCCCATTAAAAAAAAAAAAAATTAAATACACAGTATACATACATACATACACAAGCTTCGACGCTATAGAAATATGAGGAAGTACAAAATTTGTGTGCGATATTTATCTCTTCTGACGCAGGCGCAAACATTTACGTTACAAATTAACGAAACATTTAGTTTCAACAATATTGTACTTTTACATGTGAATGTCTAAAGTCTCACAACTCGAAATCGCGATTTTTCAGTGGGTGCATGTTTTTGCAAAAGCAAATAATGCAAGATATTTGCACCTTTAGTCGACGTCAAAAGATGTGCGAGCGAGCACTTTTTAATCATTTACAAATATCTGATCTTATTGCTGAATACGAGTACTAGCTTCATAAACTCTAGTCATAAACTCTAGTGTGTAGTGTATACTCAGCTTTAGCACTGTTTGAAATACAATGAGAATCACTGGAGTGCATTGCTCGCAAACAAGTTGTGAAATTATTTGCAACAATTAAGAGTTATGTACTATGTAAAATTAATTGGTAATAAATGGTTATGAGTATAGTTTGTAAATAGTCTAAAGGGTTAATAACAAACTCTGATTTGACTACTATTAAATTATTTGAAATATTGAAATCGGTATTTATATCCTGAATAGGGTATATTATGTTTGTAACACCGAGTAGGAATCATGGGTGACTCTATAATATATATGTACATATATGTATTTAAGTATATAAATACACTATGTAAAGCAGCGTCGCTATTAGAGGCCAAATACCATTGTAGTCTATTTGTCCCGTCCAGCAGTTTGTACATACGAGAACTACTACCACAGTTTTTGATATATCGATCTCAAATTTTGCACACATCTTTTTCGCTATAGAAGCTTTTCATTTCTTGGCACCATCAATATCGCTCCACTATATGATATAGCTGCCATATACACTGATCGATCCAAATCAAGTTCTACTATGGAAAACTTTTTTATTTGCAAGGCAACCCCGCAAATTTCGAACAAATTGGTCATACCGGTCTAATATAGCATAAAGCTGCCATACTAACTGACCAATCAAAATAAATATAAAAAAATACAAATTTCACGGTATTTTTTTCTTTTAAAATAGTTATAATAAAAAAAAAAATAATCTTTCGTCCAAGTCTTTAAGATTTGTATCTCAAAGACCTGTGTATATTTTCATGAAGGTCGGTAGCACTCGAGAAGTCTTGCCAACCGACTTCAAAAACACAGTTTCGAGAAAAACGCTTTTAAAGGCGGCGCACTTAGACTAGCCAACCTCAAGAGAATAAGTTCTAAAGGCTGTATCTCTGAAACTATTACTTGGATAAACTTGAAAATTTAGAACATTACTCTAGAGGTGTTGTCGAATTTAATAAGACAAAAAAATTGATTTTTTGAAACCTGTAAACCCATATAACTCCTTATGACATAAGATATGCACCTGTGAAGAGTACTCGTATTATAGCTTTGGTGCCACCAAAGTTGACAATTTCTCTTGTTTTAATTTTATTAAAACTAACTTTCGTTGTTCTAAAATATTTTTTAGACTATACCTTATACATACTTTTTTTTTAAACAATAATTGGGATGCCTGTCCTCTCATCTGCACTTAAATTGATTTGGTTTCAAATGAAATATGATTACAAGCTGAGAACCATTACCAAAGCTACGACTTGAAAACTGAAAGCGAATCGTCACTTTGTAGTACTCGTTCTTTACAGCTTAAATAAGCTGAAGCCGATAGCAACGTACCGTTATTGATTTACAAAGCATTAATAGCAAATCGTAAATCCAAATCAATTAATTGCGCTTATGTTAAAACAACTTCAACTTCAGATTCAACCGTTAATACTCAATTGCATGTATGCATTTATTTATCGCATGCTACTAAAAAGTCATTATTCATATAAAAGATTTATTTGTTATAGTATTAGTGCTCGGTACCAACTTTCATTTTTTTTAAATATTCATTAGCTAAGGCAAAGTACCTAATGCAATTAGAAATATGTACATAATTATACATCTATATATTTAATTGTATTATATTAATAATTGCAATTTAGATCTTCTCCTCTAAATCAACTTCATTTCATATCCAGTTAATGCGAATTTGTGCATATGCATATAAATATTGTATAAAAATAACCTGTCAATCTCGCTTACATATCTGTTTCATAATCAACAGGTTGGTGCATTAAATTTCTACACTTTTTAATCGACCTGTATTTAAATAAAAAATTTTATAAATGAATTCCGAAACATGTTTCTACTGTTTTTATAATGAAAAAGCAACCAACTTTCTGAATATAATTATTTATAAATAGCCTTTATAAATGCTATATTATCTGTATCTTACCCTTCTAAGAATTGGGGAGTGGCAAACGACCAAATAGGTTACCACACGCCCTTATTGTAATTAATGTACTTAGATTATAGTTAAGTAGCTTTTCTTGTTTCTTCTAAGTGTATATTTATTGACAAGCTTGAACTTGAATTATAGTTGCTATAGAAGCTATTCTTATTTCCTTTAATTGTATATTAATCATAGCGAGCAGTGACGAATCGAAGAGGGCTATTCGTTTCTCAAAGGCTTGTTGGACGACTAGAAAATAACTTCCAACACTTCTAGGCATGAGCTGAAGTTTTTTTGAAATCTTTGCAATATTTTCTTTTATAAGAACTAATAGTTATTTTTAAAAGTTACTAAGAACTTAACTTGTTGGACATGACTTGAAGAACTTCGCAATTTCTTCAACACAGGAATTATTTTACAATGTATTGCAGATTTTTACAAACTCGACAAAGACCACAAGACCCGCTGTGCGTTAATGACGCAATCAAAACTCTGTGCTCTATACATTTTGCGTCTATCATGCTAGACAATCTTAAATTAATTTCCTTTAATTACGTAATTTAATAATGTTTAATTGTTTTAAACAACAAGTGCCTTTTATACATACATACTCACATACAACAACTAATTAGTATATTTGTAACATACGACTTAAACACTTTCCACAACTTTTACAATCGCAAAAACAGTCAACGAGACTGTGATTCTCGTCAATTAAGCCAAATAATCATATAATATTATGGCTATACGAGAATAGGGCGTGTGTGCCTCCTCCTCATATACTCATTAGGATTTATTTTGTTATTTAAACTCGCGCAAGATATGTTATCAGTATCTGTTAAATGACTTGCTTTATCATTAAAGAATAGCAAATGTGCTATATGGAATTATAGTTGTGTTACTCGTATTATGTGAATACACTTTTCGGCACACTTTTAACGTCAGCAATGTGTACTTAATTTTATCTTAATTCTGGCGTAATGCATGGATTTAAAATTAACTCGATTGCATTATGATATATATTTATTAGTTTAATTTTATTTTTATTAATATTATTGGAATATATCCACTCGCATGGCGAATAAGGGGTTGAATGAGTTTCCTTGGGTAAAAAATAGCCTTTTTTCAACATTTTTTTCTTATATAAAAAAGAAAGATGTTATTAGAATTTTTTATTGTTACAAATATATACTATTAGCAAAGAAACTCTGAAATTTTTGAAAAAAAAAAACGTTTGGAACTCGGCCATTGCGACGCCATTTCCGGTGACCTTTAGGAAAAAGGACGCGCCGCGTTGGCAGCATAACTCCTTACAGGATCATCTAAAGTGAAAAAATACGTGTTTTAATTAAAACCGTAACTTAGAACTTGGACGAAGGAAAAAAACTAAAAAGTGGATTTTTGGCAGACATTTTTAAATACATAAAAATTAAAATTTTAGTGAAAATTTCGCTGCACTTTTTTCAAATAGTTTTATTGGAAAAAAAATTCTTCGTTCGGGTATTTAGGAATTTTTTCTCAAAGACCTGTTTAAAATGTCATGAAGATCCGTTGAGTAGTTCTAAAGAAATCTTGCCAACGGCCAGAAAAACGCGTTTAAGGACGGCGTACTTATCCAAGCAAGCCTCGAGCACACATGTTCTCAAGGTTGTATCTCCGAAAGTATAACTCGGATCAACATGAAAATTTTGAACAATATTCAAGAGGTGTTGTAGAATTTGATAAGTCAATAAGAATTCGATTTCTGAAACCCGTAATCCCATGTAACCCCATAATAGCCGTTTTTTTCGTGATTTTTTTCTGGAGTAGCATTTTATTTAATTAATTGGGAGGCATTTACACCATGTAAAAAAATTCATACAAATAAGCTCATAACCGAATCTATGTATTTGCCGGATCCACTTCAAATTTTCAGAAAATTTTGAAATATAAATTCGATATATGTACGTATGTATTTGAAAAAAAATTGATTTTATGGAATTCACAATCGTATTTATACAACACCATAAATATCAACGAAAGCTATGATGTTATTAATTTTATATGTGTATTGCCTTAGAATTATAACAGAAAAAAGCTATTTTGAGCCGTTGTATTCCCCTATCCGTTATGTCAGGCGCAGTAAACGAGCTTAACGCCATGGCCAAACAATGCCAATTGACAATTCAGTTAGTCTACTATGGGGTCCGCTAACGCTATAATATTATAACTTTCTCATGCATAAACTAATCATTGCTTTTTTTACGATAAGAAACTACTTGTTATATGCAATCTGAAAATGTTGTTGAAATTATTAAGATTATATTGAACTTTAACTTTAAAAATCTGCAAAACACACGTATCTATGTAAACCTTTAAAAATGCGGATAAGATAAGATTACTTAATTTTTGCCATTATTCTACTACTTTGACGTGTTTGAAGCTCTTAAAAATACTTCAGCAATATATAACCTCATTAATGACTGCTTCAAAGAGTTATCAGCAAATCCCCTGCTGTCAAAAAACAGTTAGTACATATGTGCTATATGTATGAATATGTTTTTTTATAACGGCTATTGCACCTACTCTTTTATTATTGTTTATCAGTATATGAAAAAATTTAGAAATGAAAGCCATTTTATAACAGGAAACTTTATTGCCGCTCCAACAATTTATTAGAGATCGCAGGGGAGTTGATTAATTCTACCACTGTTATTGCCAATTCTCACAAAAAATATTTATTTTATTAAATGATTTATTAAATGGTTTTTCAAAAATCATTTCCTCTGACCATAAACTCTGTACTAGCTAACAATTGTATCGAATTCATATATTTTCACCGATTAAAAATAAAATAATTTCTGATAAAGAAATTCTAAGTGCAAATTTCATTCAATCTTGTCGATGTAATCACATCCGATGTGTACGCTAACCTGTTATTTAGTGTCCCTTTCTCCGTGGTTCCCTTAGTTTGATCTTATATTCTTGCTTATTTACTTGAATTTCGAAGTCTCATGTTGATATTTTATTCTTTTGTTTGGCATACATTTTATTAATAATAAATGCGCTCATACTGCAGACAAACGTAACGGAAAATTATTAAATTTAATTTACTTACGTTAATACTTGCAATAACCTCGTTACACGTGTCATTTAAAAACGGGCAATATACGCATGTACTCCGTAAGGCACTCTGTAGAGAAACCTTGCTGAAAATTTTCATGCTGAGTTTGAAAAAAATTTTTAAAAAAGTTGGTTGGCACTTGATCTATGTATACATATAAGAAAAGCAGGCACCGTTCCTGGCCAGTGCTTAGGTGACTGTCGCGCCTTGAAGTGGTGTGATTTAACAGTCATGAGGTAATCTCACGGTAAGCTGGCTGCCAGCTGGTTCTATAAAAGAAACGCAGGCACGGTGCCTGGCCAGTGCTAAGGTGACTGTTCCGCCGTGAAGTGCTGTGATTTAACAGTCATGAGGTGATCTCACGGTAAGCTGGCTGTTAGTTGGCTGCCAGCTGGCTCTATAAAAGAAACGCAGGCACGGTGCCCGGCCAGTGCTTAGGTGACTGCCGCGCCGTGATATGGTGTGATTTAACAGTCATGAGGTGATCTCACGGTAAGCAGGCTGTTAGGTGGCTGCCAGCTGGCTCTATAAAAGAAAAGCAGGCACCGTGCCTGGCCAGTGCTTAGGTGACCTCACTGTAAGCTGGCTGTTAGCTGGCTGCCAGCTGGCTCTATAAAAGAAACGCAGGCACGGTGCCCGGCCAGTGCTTAGGTGACTGCCGCGCCGTGATATGGTGTGATTTAACAGTCATGAGGTGACCTCACTGTAAGCTGGATGTTAGCTGGCTGCATGCTGGCTCTATAAAAGAAACGCAGGCACCGTGCCTGGCCAGTGCTTAGGTGACTATCGCGCCGTGATATGGTGTGATTTAACAGTCATGAGGTGATCTCACGGTAAGCTGGCTGTTAGCTGGCTGCCAGCTGGCTCTATAAAAGAAACGCAGGCACGGTGCCTGGCCAGTGCTTAGGTGACTGCCGCGCCGTGATATGGTGTGATTTAACAGTCATGAGGTGACCTCACGGTAAGCTGGCTGTTAGCTGGCTGCCAGCTGGCTCTATAAAAGAAACGCAGGCACGGTGCCTAGCCAGTGCTTAAGCGACAGTCGCGCCTTGAAGTGCTGTGATTTAACAGTCATGAGGTGTCCTCACGGTAAGCTGGCTGCAGGCTGGCTCTATAAAAGAAACGCAGGCACCGTGTCTGGCCAGTGCTTAAGCGACTGTCGCGCCTTGAAGTGCTGTGATTTAACAGCCATGAGGTGTCCTCACGGTAAGCTAGCTCTATCAATCAATTTTTCCGGGTACCAAGCAAAAAAAAATTTTATTTTGTTTAAACCACCCTAATATACAAGCTTATGTATGTCTACACACATACTTAGCTTGTACGATGAATTTGTCAACTAAAAAAAGAAAGCAAATTTAATTAGATTAATTTATTTAATGTAATTATCTCAGTCAATGCATTCTCCAATTTACAAATACTTGCTTTTTGCGTCGTTGAATTAGTTAAAAGTGCTTAAATATATACTGACACTGCATATACCAGTGTCTGAAACGTGAGACGTACCCAGATGTGCATATGTATGTATATAAATATATCCTAAGTATGTATGCGTGTATGTGATATGGATAAAGATACGTCAACTTAAATGTTAATATGTATGATTAATTCAACAATTTGCGGCAATAATCAATGACGTAAGAGGCTTCCAAAAATTGCGTCTGATTTGTACGAGCGATATTTTAAGCTAGAATTAAAAGCATATATGTACATATATGTATGTATGTACATATATGTATGTATGTACATATATGTATGTATATAATGCACATGTATACGATAACACGATTCCCCACTGTTCAATTATTAATCACTCAAGTCTTATATTTAATTTATGATTTTTTTTTCTTTTTTTTTCCTTCCCAAAATTACATTTACAGCGCCACCGAAGATGCCCAATTGTAAGTACAAATATGAAATCAATCATTCTTAGGTGTTTTCACCTGAAACCCGATTAGGTGAATGAATGAGGTCTGCAGCTAGGTTTCACGAAAAATAATTATATACTACAAGTAACAACAGAAATTAAAAAAAAAATTAAAAAATATAAAAAAAAAATTTAAAAAAAAACAAAAAAAAATTAAAAAAATGCAAATAAACATATTAAAAAAACTAAAAAAAAAGATATGTTCAAAACAAAGATATGAAAATAGAAAAAAATTGCAAATATTACTCAAAATGCAAATTTATGCGGAATATGCGTTAGCACATACAGTAACTTCCAAAGCCTTCAAAAAATAGTTACAACGGTGCATTAAAGAACTAGATAAATAGCTTTGACAATAATTAGAATTGTAAAGCAAAAACTACGACTTAATGGTGTCAAGTGCTTAGAAATCACAGACAAGGAAATTTTCCCATATATGCATACACTCGCTGTTATCAGCGCCTAACCGGCCTAGTTAAAGAACACCCGCCTGTTTGCACGGTCAGCCCAAACGCTACCCATCCAAAGTGCTAAAGATAACACAGTTACATATTATAAATAAACAAAATGCGCAAATTCATGCAAAAATTACAATTTTTTACAAACACATTACATGCTGTACAGAAGTTTCGGTCCAACAACGAATTTGCATCATAAAAAAGAATAAATGCATTTGATGGCTTAACGTTCTCAGCTAAGTTGTCCAGCTTCTCTTTTACAGCCTCTACTTGACATTTTTGCAAAAAAAAATTCTGTCTTTTGGTACAAGTCTTGCATTGACTCTTTTCATAAGTGATGTTAAGATCTTCTGTTATCTCGCTGATGCCAGCATAACCATTTTTAAGCACTGTTTCTTTAATTTTATCGTCTTTAACAGTGGTGGCTAGACGTCTCGCATGAGGCAAGACCTTCACTGAATGCTCGGTGATAAAGTAGACTACCCAAAACACTTCTGTAAACAGTTTCAACAGGCTCGTTGCTCAATTTTTACCCGTGATAAAAATCGCAATGTAAGTCCGATTCAAATTTGATCAGAGTTCAAAATCACATATTTCCTTTAATCATAGATATTTATTTTAAATAAAGGTTTTTTGTGAGCGTGGGAATGAGAGTATATACTATTTCTTACTTGCATACATACTTTTTCTAAGGAATGCATCGACAATTAACTGCATAAATATCACCCAAAAGTTGTGTCATGATACCGACAAATTGCATAATCACTCGCTGTCTAATTATAAAAAAAAAAAACAAGAATCCGACACCTACGTACGCATTAATGCATATAGTTATCATAATTTCTTCACATATACATATGTATATAAGTGTGTGTGTCCTTAAAAATTGTTGAATATTTCATAGTTGTCGTTTAACGAAAATAGTCGCCACAATTACTTCCTGAGGCGAACTCAAATTAAACGTAACGCCACAAGTCACAACAGAAATAAGTTCATACATACACCCATACATGCATACATATAAACGTATAAAAGTCCAAATTTATGCGCGTACTCGTGTGACGAATAACGGTACTTTCACAATTACCGATTAAATTCACTAGTGGTCAGTTTAAAAATAGAAAAGTACGCTGAGCCCACCACACAGCTTGTCGCAACATTAATAAACCCATAAACGCACACATGCACACATACATATGCTATTTATATGTGTGTGACAAATTCTTGCTGAACATGGACTTACATATGATTTTAGACGAGAATAAAAGTACCCTGTAGGAAATTCAACGTCTTAAGTGTAGCTTAAAAATGTTGTAAATTCAAAAATTTCGATTATTTTTTTGCGTTTCTTGATTTTCTTCACTACAAAGCTAATAACAGTGAATAAAATTTAATGTTCCATTGAAATGATGAATGATAATGTTCAAAACAGCTTCGTAATAGCTACGTAAAGGTAAGAACGTAGTAAATCAGCAGGCAAAAGGCCGAATATCAAGGGTCCCAAAAATTTTAACATATAGAAATGCAACCTTTTCCAAAAACAGAAAGGAGAGTTGTTACAGAGAGGCTTTCCAGAAACATCGAAAACTTTTTCTAATGTATATCAAGGTCTTTTTCAAAACCGAAAGAAAATTAATTTTGAAACATATTAGAAAATTAGTTCTAAAAAATATTTTTAAAAAATTGTTTAACAAAATACATATCTAATAAATTTTTTTTTTTGATATTTAAAAATCACATCTAACAAATTTTTGAAAACTACTTTTTAAAAAATATTTCAAAATTATTTCCAAAAAATTAAAAATATTTTTAACAATATATTTAAAAATTAATTTTAACAAAATTTATATACATATAAACATTACTTAAAAAATATTTTTGAAATTTTTTTAACAAAATATTTAAAAGTAAATCCAACAAAATATTAAGAAATTGTTTCTAACAGATGTTTGAAAATCACTTTTAAATAATTACAGAAAGGACTCTACGATGCCGATTTTAAATAAATATTTAAAAATTATTTTTACAAAAACTTTTAAAAATTTCTTTTAACAAAGTATTAAAAAATCACTTCTAACAAATTTTCGAAAATTATTAAAAAATTATTTCAAACAAAATATTTAAAAATTATTTTAATAAAACATTTAAAATTTACTTTAAAAAATATTATATTTTTTTAACAAATTATTTAGAAATAAATTTAATAAAACATTTAGAAATTACTTCTAGCAAACTATTGAAAATTACTTAAAAACGAAAATATTTAAAATTTTTTTCTATACAAATATTTAAAAATAAATCTAATAAAACATTCATGTACTTCTATCAAATTTTTGTAAATTACTAAAAATTATTAAAAATATTTAAAAATTATTTCTAACAAAATATTTCAAAAATTCTAAAAAAAAATATTTAAAAATTACAATTAATAATATTTTATAGCCTAAATTAATAATAATTTTTAAATATTTTTTCTAACAAACTTTTTTTAAATTATTTCTCATAAAAAAAAATTTACAAAATCGAAATATTGTCGAGTGTAAAAAATTTATAAAAACTCTTTGTAATATGTAAGAATTTAAAAAAAAGAAACACAAGAAAGGCTAGGAAAGTTTTCAACACAAAATACTCATTTAGAATACCATTTAAAAGGCGCTGGGATACCAAAGTCACACCCACTAATCAGCTTTCATTTCATGCCGTGCCCTATAGGGTAGCGATAACCTTAACTTTCATTCACACTAAAATGTGGTCTTCAATTTTCGCAAACCAATACCAATACAAGTTACATTTCGTATGTGTATCCTCGTGTATGCTATGCCACAAGTACTTTAGTTATACCGATTATATATATTCGCGAGTACACTTGCTGCCTTGATCCACAAATAAATAGTTCAGAAACGCTTTAGAGTGGATCATTCACAAGTTAGCCCTCACTTCCGTCATTTGCGGCGTTGCTAGCGGAAGTCTCCAACTTGTTGTAAAAAACTGTATCGTTATACACACGAGTACGAGTAACGAGTATAAACGAGCATAATATCCGCGTCCGCCAGCTGGCATACTAAATATTAATTTGTCTTTACATCAATAAGACGTGCGAAAATATTTAATACATACGTACATATGTGTGTGTGTGTGAAGAAAGAAATATTTACGCGTAATTGAAATAAAATATAAAATTTGTGTTAAAATTATAAAATCTGTGCATGGAAAAGGAAATAGCCTAAAAAGTGGTTAAAAGAAGCGTTTGTGCATTCCTTTTCATACAAAAAAGATTAAAAAAAAAAATATGTATAAAAATTAAATTTAAAAAAAAATTAAAAAAATATAAATACATATACATATAGTATATAAAAAATAAATATATTTAAACGTGTAAAATTATTCAAAATAAAATTATCAATTCCTTAGCAGTATTTCGCTTCACCGACAAAAAAGTGTAGCACAGAAAAACATTAAAGGAAATCGAAGTCGAAACCATTTCGAGTCGAATTTAAATTACAATAAAAAAATAAGTCATAAGAAAAGTAATCAAACCAAAAGTATTATTTTCGTAAATCTACACTTAAATGAATCACGTTCCACTAACAAGGAGCTAAACGTTACTTACATAATTAAGCATATTTATTAAAAGTATTATTAAATTAAACTGTAAAAGGCAAAATGTTTGCGTTCAGGAGCGTTGTAAGCACGCGTTTTATGCCCATTGGCGCGCTTGTTATTCTAAATCTATGCGTGCGCGCGAGCTTTGGGCATACGATCCCTAGCAATGCGATACAGAAGCGACAATACGAGCCCGTGGGGCCGGAATCTTGGTAAGTGAAGAGCTATCAAAAAAATATATGTACATTTATAAAACTCGTGAAAATGCATTGTATCTCAAAGGCTTGTGTAAAATTTCGTGAACCGACTTCAAAAACACAGTTTCGAGAAAAACGCGTTTAAAGACGACGCACTTAGCCTAGCAAGCCTCTCAAGGCTGTATCTCCGAAACTATTACTCGGATCAACTTGAAAATTTAGAACAATATTCTAGAGGGGTTGTATAATTTAATAAGACAAAAAAAAGATCGATTTTTTGAAACCACTAAACCCATGTAACCCGTTAAAACTAGTAGGCATCGAACCCAACAGAATTTAAAATTTAATTTTGTGTTACAACTCATCATTTTATATACTAATACTAACTGAACAGTTCTTAGTATTTTTTTTCTGTTAAACATATCATATTTAACGTTAGCGCGTGCGGTTACCGTTCCGATATCTAAAAAAACCAAGCGACAATGAACTGTTAATTATAAAGTGTAAATTATATTTACGTAAGTTTCTGTTCTTAAATTTCATACACTTTTCGTGATAACACTTTTAGCTAAAGTGGCGCTACTTTCATTTGCCCACGAGAGACAGCTGAGTGTATAAAATCAAAATGTTAAAAATTAATGCAACTTCTTGGTCTCAGATAATTTTTCACATACCAAAAAAAAATAATTTTTGACCGACCAATAAATGTGTAGAAAATGATAAGCCATCGAAGGTATAGTTCTGGTTTAACTGAAAAAAAAATCATAAAATATCGGCTGCTTCAAAATAAAGTTCAATTTTTTCACTTATTTTTTAACTTAATTGAATTTTTTAAAAATATTGGGTAGTCGAAAAAGTCTTTTCGTATTTTGTCAATAGATGTCGTTGCAGTCGTTTATCTCCAGTGCTACCAATCACATTGTGTCATACCATATGGTGTTGGAAAGATGAGATTTTATCAAACAATTTATTTCGGGGAAGTTGAAAATAATGAAGAAATTCGCTATATTTTGAAAATTTTTTCAAAAAAAGGGAAGAATGCCACGCAAGCCACCAATGAAATTTGTGAAGTTTACAGAGACGATGCTGTTTCAGTTCGTGTAGCACAACAATATTTCGCTCGCTTCCGTTCTGGAGATTTCGAAACCAAAATGATACATATTTGTTTATTTATTAGTATAAATATAAAAATATTAGTTTAGGTTTAATTAGAAATTCGAAAAGACTTTTTCGACTACCCAATATTACAAAATTAAGATTTTTATTTTTGTTGCTTCATGTGATAGAGAGATATTTAAAAAATATACGTGCCATATATTAAGTAAATTGGCTGATTAGAACTTGAGATATTCTGGCATCGAAAAAAGTAGTATGATTGCAGTCGCCATTTCACTAAAATGGCTATAACCTCGGTAATAATGTGAATTTTAAAAAATCCTTTTAGAGAGATATTTCTGAATATCTAAACGATCGAATTATGGAAAAAAAATTTAAATTTTTTCAAATTTCTAGACTAGAATTCCCCCTTAAAAAAAAAAAGTGTTTGAAGTAGTTGCATAATAAGTGCGCGCTTGGTATGGAATTTCATAAGGGTAACCTCAGCTGTGCAAAATACCAGCAATTCCTGGCTTAAATTCAAAAACTGTACGTGTCTTTTTGCGTTAGTCAATTTATGAATTTGTTTCGGAAAGCTGCTTCTTGCTGCACATGAAAGCATCAAAAAATGCATGTGACATTAGCGCAACTTTTCAAGGTGAAATTTCAAAGTTGAAAACTCGCCATAATTTGCAGTGAAATTATCGCTGACAGCTCTAAATGAGCAAGCATTAAATTGAATGAAAGTGCAATTTAAATGTGTGACATATGTATCTACCGGCATACCTATATAGAATATACAAAATGTGTGGGCGCGCTTGGGAAAAACATCATAAAAATAGATTTTTAGTTGACGTTAGTTAAAAAGTGTAATTAAATAAGTCTTACACTTAAAAACACAAACAAGTTAATTTAAAACACTTTTCTTCCTGGATAATAAAATACTAATTTTAACGCAAGTTATACCATAAACAAATATTAAAGTGAACATATAATGGTTACTTACTCATTATTTTCAACAATAAAGATATCGAATTTTATTGCCATAGTTTTTAAAATCTTTGAAGGCACCTCTAACTTAGGGTAGAAGAAGAGTTGTGCGAATAAAAGCACGAAAAGCTATTGTATAACGCAATCAAAGTAAAGCATAGATCAAAGTAGGTGTGAAAAGAACGGCTGAACAGTCTATCGGGACGTAACCAAGTGCACCTTATCTGGGTGCACGGAGTAGGAGTAGGCAGAGAGAGGTATTAGCAACAACTCCAAGGCATGCGCCATGCCAAGTTGCTAATGGAGCGTTACAACCTCAGCAGGTTTAAATATGTAATCAACCTTCCTAGGGACGAACTAAGGAATTCTTTCTATCTCTGGTTCTGCTCCACCAAGCGAAATACATTCGCAGACCTTCCAATAGTTCAGTCGAAAGAGCATTTTTTATAAAACTCGCCAGTAGACTTCGATGTCAATATCCGAAAAATTCATCAACATAGCAGTGATCAGTGTTCAACAGCTACTGGTGAAGAAAAATTACAATAATTTGGCCGTCTGTCGTGGGATCGATAATGTACTTACATAGCTTGAGCTTACTACCTTTCATTGCATATCTCCGAATGTTGAAGCTTTCCCTCTAGGCTGCGCGGTTGCTTTTCTTAAGGTTACTTTAATACTAGAAAGCAGAAATATGCTTCCATTTATCCACTTCTGTTACCACTGAAAGGTCTTCAAATACTTTTCGGTTTCACGCACTTTGAATTCAATGAAATCCTTTACGAAACTATAAAATTTTAATCACGAACTGAAAGTATCACTCAGACATAAGAAATAAAGAAAACTTATACTGTATTTTTATACGAGTGACACCAAAGATTCGAAGTTATTTATACAAACGACTTTAATGCAGGGCCTAGCTGCATGATGCTTTCTTTTTGCCGAGTCTTCACACACATTTGGTGGAAATTTTGTATTTGGTTAAAATGGTTAATGTATCCGTTTTTATTTCTTGCTAGCCAAATCTATTGTCATGGACCGCTGCTGCACACCGTACAAATGGCACATCTTTACCAGGACTCTAAAACGTTTGTCGATATGAAGCTGAAAAATCTACCGGAAAAAACTATGGAGGAGTTCAACGCGTTCATGCTTAAGTACAACAACACACCAACCGAGGCGGAGATACAGGATTTTGTTGATGTAAGTGGGGATACATATACATACATACATACCTAAAAAGATTTGAAGTATCTTCAACAATATTATTCAGCTACTCTACAATTTAAACCACTTACTTTGCTTGCTTCTTTTAGACACATTTCGAGGAGCGGGGTAAAGAATTTGAAACTTGGGTACCGAATGACTGGAAAGAAAATCCTGAATTCTTGAACGCCATCAACGATCCAGATCTCAAGCAATGGGGCTCCGATTTGAATGGTATTTGGAAGGAGTTGGGCCGCAAAATGATCGAAGACGTGCACAAGAATCCAGAATACTATTCGATAATACCTGTTGACAATCCAGTTATAGTGCCAGGTGGTCGTTTCATTGAATTTTACTATTGGGATTCTTATTGGATTATACGCGGTCTTTTGTATTCGGAGATGTATGAAACGGCACGTGGCATGATCGAAAACTTTTTATCCATTGTACAGAGATTCGGCTACATACCGAACGGTGGTCGTGTTTACTACTCGGGACGTTCACAGCCACCATTCTTAACAGCTATGGTTAAGGCTTATGTTGACTTCAAGAAAGATTACAGTTTTGCTTTGGAAGCTTTAGATACTTTGGAACATGAATTTGAATATTGGATGAATAATCACACCGTGCAGGCCAAGGGTTATGATGTTGCTATCTATACAGATGCCTCCACTGGGCCACGACCGGAGTCCTACCGTGAAGATATTGAAACATCGGAAGCTTTTCGCACCGACGAGGCTAAGGAACAACACTATACCGAATTGAAAGCCGGCGCTGAATCCGGTATGGACTTCAGTTCACGTTGGTTCGTCAATGAAAATGGCACAAATGATGGTGATCGTACCGATTTAAAGACACGCTCAATTGTGCCCGTCGATCTTAATGCGTTACTGTATATGAATGCGAAAATAATTGCAGAATTTCATGACAAAGCAGGAAACAAAGCTAAATCCACTGAATATGAAGCGAAGGCTGCAAGGATATTAGAGGTTAGTATATTGAAGTATTAGAAAACGTTGGTGGGACAACTGTCCTACTGTATATGCAAGAATATTAGCCAGAATGCTATATTATAAGGAAGAGCTGGATTTCCCGAGACAATTTGAAATCTACTTCTGATTTGGTGGGGTTATGACTCTCGCAATATCATCTGCTGAGATGAAATTCATAGATCAAAGCGTTAATCGATTTTATGGTAATGATTTCAAATACTTTTTGTGAGTTGTTGTTGTTGTAGTGACAGAAAACACTCCTAAAGTATTCTCAAGGAATGATACCGAGTTTACAGTTTTTGCCTGGGTAAAAATACGGATCCTTTTCGGTTACTTCGGCCCAATTGTCATGAGAACGGACCCTAATATGTAGATATTAAAAATAATTAGTTGCTGACCCGAAAATCGTACAAAAAACTGGGAACAGAAATTATAATTTTTTCTTCTTAATTTTACTCTTTCAAGGCTATCCAAGCTGTACACTGGAATGAAGAAGCCGGTGTTTGGCTGGACTACGATATGATCAATCAGAAACCACGTAATTACTTTGTACCCACCAATTTGTCACCACTCTATACGGGCGCATTTAATAAATCCGACTCAGAGAGAATCTCGGCATCTGTGCTAAAATACATTGACGATTTAAAATTGGACAGCTATCCCGGTGGCGTGCCGAATACGCTCGCGCATACCGGTGAACAATGGGACTTCCCTAATGTTTGGCCACCAATGCAATATATACTCATTAGAGGTTTGGAGAACTTGGGCACGCCTGAGGCAAAGAAACTGTCAGAGCGATGGGGACATCGTTGGGTGAAATCGAATTTCGAGGCATACAAACAGACGCAGACGATGTTTGAAAAGGTTTGCAGCAATTGAAAATTTCAGAATATTAATATTTTTGTTTTTGTTTCATTTTTCTAACTTTTGTCTTAACAGTACGATGCGTTACACTTTGGTGGCCATGGCGGTGGCGGAGAGTACGAGGTGCAGAAAGGTTTTGGCTGGAGCAATGGCGTAATTATTGAGTTCCTCACAAAATATGGTGGCGACTTGTCCCTATCGAATAGTGCGGTATCAACAGGTGACGATGCGTTTAAAAAATAGAGAAACTAAATTCACTTAAAAAATAGCAGAATATAAAAAATAATAAAAAAAAAAATCGCGACTCATTACAGTTCATTTGTCTTTGTTGTTGTTATTGTCTCACAGCATATTGCTAAACTATATAAATATATACATATATATATATTTTATATAATTAGAGAATATTCATCTAAGATTGCATTGTAATTGTACAATAAATAAAATAGATAAACAAATTATTAAAAATTATTATAAGTACAATTGAAAATTTGTTTCATTAAAGCGTTAGGACATACACACATACACGTATACATATGTAAACACACATAAGAAATATTAAATGTGCATTTATTCATACCACAAATGTTCTCACACAAAGCCTCTCTTTCATCGTGCACTTCGCGAAGCCTGTAAAAATCCATCATACATGCATATGTGTATATGTGAAATAAATGTACATAAAATAAATGTTATATTTTCATTGAAAGTCTTCTTACTCGTTATTCACCATTGCACATAACCTAATTTTTATTTACAAGTTAGCAGAAAAAGAATGTTGTATAAATACATGAGCCAAAATAAAAACAGTTCTAAAGGAAATAAAATTATTTAATTATTTTTAATTTTTTATAAAAATTAATTATATTTATTTAATATATTTTTGAATTTTTTAGTCTTGTTAGTAAGTGTTATGGTTAATAAATTAAGTTAAAGTTATCTTATCTTTCTAAAAAATTATCTCATAAAATTATAATTTATAATTATTTTTTTAATTTCAGTTAATAATATAATTAAGTATTTAATAAATTTTAAGCATATTTTTTTATTTTTTTAACAAAAGAGAAGTAAAAAAAATAAGTTTATTATGATATAAAAAATATATTTATAATGATTTTTAACAATTAAAAAAAAACTTGTTTCAAAAATATAGTTTCTTTCAAAATATTCGTTTTAAATTTAAAAAATATTTATACTACAATAAATTATTAATTATATATTTAAAATTTATTTAAAATGAAAACTATTTAATTTTTTTTTTTTTAATTATTATTTCGATTTTGATTTAGAAATAAACTAAAAATAAAATTTTGTGAAAAACTAAATTATAATGATATAAAATGTATTTATATAACTTTTGAATAACTAAAAAAAATAAAAATAAATCATTATAAATTCTATTCAAATTTTAACTCCATTTAATTAAATATTTAATGAATTTAAAAATTTTGTTTTGTTTAATAATTGTTGCTGTTTTTTTTATTTCCAAATTTTATCAAATTATAACTTCGATTTTGATTTATAAATTAACTTAAAATAAAACTGAAAGAAAAACCAAATTATTAAGATATGAAATTTATTTATATAACTTTTAAACAACTACAAAATTAAAAAAAAATCCTTTTAAATTCTATTTATATATTAACTCCATTAAATTGTTTAATAAATTTAAAAATTTTTGTTTCATTTATCTTTATTTTGATTTTTAAATAAACTAAAAGTAAAAAACAAAGTATATACATACATACATTTTAATAAAAAAAACAAGTTATTATGATATAAAAATATATATGTATATTTCTTTTAAGCAATTAAAAATTTAAATACCATTTTAAATTCTGATTAAACCTTAACTCCATTAAATAAGTTAATTTTTTTTTGTATCTTTTTTTTATTAAGTAATTGTTTTGTTTTGAGTTTTATTTGCCTTTTTTGTGTTAAAGAAATCAATGTGTTTTAGAAATAAAATAGAAGTAGAAACAAATAAATTTGAACTAAAAGGAACTCAACTTATTATGATTTAAAAAATGCATATTTGTTATGATTTTTTATCAAATAAAATACAATTTAAAAATAATAAATTTAAAAAAAATATTTCTATTATTATTACTATTATTATTATAATTTAATAGTATTATTATTTTTATTATTATATAAATATAATAGTAGACACCAATATTTATTTTAACTCCATTAAATTATTATTTCTTAATAGAAATGAACATATATTAACAAAATCAAATAAATATTTTCAATTTAGTGTAGTTCTAGATTCAAGTATACAATAATAAATTTAAAAAGTCAGTTAATTTATTTTTTTCAAACGAGAAACTTTTTTTCTTTCCAGTTTTTATTTGTTTATTACCAGAATTAGTTGAAATAACAGCAATATTATAATGTATTATGTATTTATTATAAATTGACAATTAATTTATTGAAAAAAACTTAACCTCAAACTACTTATACTATCTGTTTTGGCACGAACTGATGAAAAAAACGTACTTTTCCACGTATTTAAATACAAAATCTTCATTATTACACTTGACACTTGTTGTAAGACTCGTCTATGATGACCTTCAGTGCCATCAGCG
This sequence comes from Bactrocera tryoni, assembly GCF_016617805.1. Taxonomy (NCBI): domain Eukaryota; kingdom Metazoa; phylum Arthropoda; class Insecta; order Diptera; family Tephritidae; genus Bactrocera; species Bactrocera tryoni. The sequence goes on from NC_052501.1 coordinate 79,745,585, forward strand.
AAATTATGTTTTTGATTCCATGTCGTTTTTAAAGCGCCATTTACTAAATTGTCAGCGCAATGATTCTTTTCCCTAGTGAAAATCGCCAAACATGTAAACAAACGCTGTCAAACAGACACTAATGAATTTCGCAATGAACCAATAAGAGTCAAATTTGATCAGATGATACACCAAAAAACAGTAAAGACGAACTTACTGTCTAAACCAAATCTCAAACAGGAATAGAGCTCAAAAACTTCAGTTTCCTCCAGACTTTCTTTTAATGTTAAGAGTTAGCAAAATCTACAGCGGTTCGTCTGTCTGTATATACGCGAGCTACATTAAACGAAGAAATTTTCCAAATACTATCAGTTGCTATAGAATCTATAAAAACCGAATGATCAGAAAAAAGTTCTAGTATGGAAACTTCTTTATTTGTGAAGGGTATACTAGCTTCGTTTTCTATGACGTTTTCGATTTTTTTTTTACTTTAACAACAATTACTTGTTAAAGTTTTTATATTTTTAATGCTCCTTGACAATTTTCACACCATTATTCGCTGTAAATACACAAATAATTAAGCATTCAACACATTTTTTGTTCTTTATGTTGTATTCTAAGTAATTTTCATAAGTGTAATTAAAAAACAATAATAATAATAATTTAATAAAATAAAATTTTATTAATAATAATAATAATTTTCATTAAAAAATAATATTTATATGTTTAATTCAAAGAAATTAATTTTAATAAAAATTTTCATCGAAAAAAACAGTTAACTTGAAAATAGTAGATAAAATATAGGCCAATAACCACATAACTATGTTTATAGATACATACATATATGTATGTATATAACGCTAGTTGTTTACCATAATCAAAATATATTATTTTGCAGTTTCGAAGAATACAGTTTTCAGTTTGACTGTTGCGCTGCTGATTTCGGTGTTTGGAACAATGCTGGGTAGATCGTTGTGGTGAGGTAGATCCTCAAAATAGATTAAGAATATATTGCAGACATGCGAATTTAATTAAGATTTACTTGCAGAATCCAATTTAAGTCGTCTGACACACTTTAGAGGCAGATAAAGACGAGATTGTATATGACCATGACTTGCTTCGTTACTTACACACAACCACACAGAACATTGCGTACAATGCCTTATGTATTTTCCAGCGACTTGTATTAATTTATACTACATGTATATAGAATCTAAATTTATTTTAAGTTTTATTTCAACTTGTACATTACACTAATTACGCTCTTACACATTTTATTTTATTCTATTTATTATAATTTTATTGTTTTTTTTTTTGCTTTGCTTTGCTTTTAATAAAATATATTTATGTATATTGTTGGCAATAGTTCATTAGCTAGCACACTTGATGAAGTACCTTTTGCAAGAAGCAAATACAGAAAACAAAATTTTACATATTCAAATCTTACTCATTTTATGAGCGATGCTATGACTGGATATGATTGCTTTCTTTTTGTTTTTAATTCAACAAACATACATACACATAACTATCATCTGATATCGAAGTATGCACAAGAGCATCAAACAACATGAACAGATAATATTCTCAATATTTCGTTTTTTTGTTAACAAAAATATCATTATTTTTCTACGAAATTTTAAACCCTAAAAGGAAAATATTTTTTTTGTTTTTTTTTTTCGAGACAACAAACTGTCAGACTATCTAAATGATTTTCAATATAGGTATGTAAGAATGTAGTACCAAGTACTTAAAAGTAAATAAAAGCGAATTAGTATGTAGTTGCTCAGTTAGCGGGTAGCGGTTCTTGACTAAAGTAGGGCGCCGTATTTGGTTTTAACAGTGTATGGCAAATATCACAGACACGTACGATTTTTTTGCGCGGGCCCGACGGCACTGTCTTCGTCAGACATTTCTCACAGTAGATGTGTCCACAATGGCGACAATGAATTTTACGTACAGTCACTGTGAAATAGGTGCTGCATGTGGGACAATTATCGACGTCTTCATCCTCTTGCCAGCGTACTTCCGTATCCGATTTGCGCAGCTTTTCCAAGGACATCTGCAAAAAGGGATTACAAACAGTTGAAAGAACAAAGATTAGGCCAGAAAAAATTTAAAACTAACTGAAAAAAAAATTTAATTAAAACTAATGTACAATAAAAGTAAATACAAAAAAATAAATAAAAAAAAAATAAAAAAATAAATAAAAAAAATAAAATAAAAAAAAAATAAAAAAAAAAATAAAAAAAAAAATAAAAATAAAAAAATAAATAAAAAAAAAAAATTTCAAATATTTAAAATAAAAAGAATAATACAGGAAAAAATTAAATTAAAAAAAATATTAATTAGAAAATATTCTTCTTTAATGGCGTAGACACCGCTTACGCGATTACAGCCGAGATTAAAAAATACTATAACCAAAAAATTACTAAAAATAATTCATAGCAAAAAAAAGCTATAAACAATAATAATAAAAAATATGTTTAAAATAAAATAAACAAACGCGCATTTCTTACCTGCAAATTTTGTGATAATTTTACAAAATCTTTCTGCACTTGCTCGCTGGTTGCCAAATCATCTTGGAGAATTTTGATTTTTGTCTTATAATCTGTGTTCATTTTAGTTAGCTTTTCCTGCAATATTCAAACAAAATCGAAAAAAATATTATATAGCGCCAAAAGTCTGTCGGAAAATGACAATTACAATGGTATCCTGCAATTCGATGATTTCAACGCGAAACTTTGATATCTGCCTGTTCAGCTCAGTTTCCTTACGTTCTAGTGTAGACTTGGCCGTTTCATAGGTTTGAATTGTTACCAGATGTTCGGTTAAGCGATCCCTACAAAATAATTATAACAGTTTTTATGTTTTATGGAAAACTAAATATATAAAATATCGCTATTTTCTCAACAAAATTTACCAAAAATTACTACATCATACAAATTTAAAAAAATTAAATTAATTTAAATATATTTTAATAAACAAAAAGTATTAGAAAAATATACATATATATATGAATTTTATTATTATCAACAAATATGCGGACAACTAAAAGATTTAAAACAAAAATAAATACATGCAACTTTTAAAGCCCGCCCACTTACTGCCACGATTTGTTGTCGGTTTGCATCTTCTTTTTGTATGCCAATCGCTCATTATTACTTTTTTCCAATTGATCGCGCAAAATTTGTATTTCATCCAGCGAGGTTACACATTTTTTGCGTTCAAATTCACTACTAACTCGCGCTTGTATAAGATCGTTTTGTTGTTGCAATATTAGTTCTTGTAACTCCTCCACTGTGTTGGGCAAATTAATCTCTTGGCTCTCGATTTCCTCAGAAGATGCTAAATAACGACCGGAAAGAAAGTCGTTATCTGCCTGCAAGGTTTCCAGTTGTTTGTTGACGCGCTCGCGTTCGTCTCTGACACGTTGCAGCTGCCGCATGACTTCTTCCTTGGTGTCGAGGAACTTTTGCTGCAACTCTAGCAATTGCTCTTCATTTGATTTTACCTGCTCGCGCAATTTTTGTACTTCTGTTTTGTGAGCTTCACGTCGCTCTTGCCATTGATCTTCCAAGTCTTTACGCAAAGCAGCTTCCTTTTGTAAGTCTTCACGGGAGGCGGCAATTGCCTTTTGCATAGCATTGATTGTGTTTTGATCTTCGGCGCTTTTCGCCAGAGATTCTTGAAGTTGTTTTTCGAATTGCAAGCAGGCGTCACAGGATATAGTGTTGATATCTATGGAAGTGGATTTGTTAATAGATATATCATCTTTTGGCGTTCCATTTTCTTGCGCTATAGCATTGGTAAATGCGCTGCTTTCTTGATTTCTTAATTTGTCATCGGTTTCACGTAGTTTTTCCTTCAATGCTTCCATTTCCTCTTGCAACTGCACCACAATTGAACGTAAAACTTCGGCATCTTCTTGCGCCTAAATTTATGTTATATAATATAATCTACATTTTTAGTTAACTGTGATTAGAACATCTACAATACTTACGTAGTCTTTTTTACCACTTTTAGACTTGCTATTTTCATCAATACTCTCCGGCTGACTAAAATTGTTTGCTATTACACTAGTCGTCGAGTCGCCGCCCAGTTTTCTTAAAGTCTTTTTTACGTGACTCAGCATTTGTTGAGGCGCCAGACTAGTAGTTTCTACAGGTTGTTGCTGTACATGATCGCGGAACTCACGATTTTCCTGCCAAAGCTTGTTATTTTCTTCTTTCATGCGCTCTAACTCAGCCTTTAAAATTGTTGACTCTTCAATCGTATCTAAATTAAAGAAAATGTTAAAACGCCTATATTATTAAATAAATAATTCTAAAACACCTTGCACCAGTTGCTGCAATGACGAAATTTCTTCCTGCGCCTTAAGCTCTTTTAAACGTAACTCATTTTCCGACTTTAAATCTGCGACCACAAATTGAGACTTCATCTCGTCCAGTTCCCGTTGCAATTTTTTACGATCCGCATGGCATTTATTGAGTTCCGTCTCCTTTTGTAAATAGAGTTCCTTCATTTTTGCTCTTTGTGCGTTAAATTCATTTTGTATTTTCCTTTTCTCCTCTTGTAGACCATCGACAAGCTGTTGCAAATTTTCTGAGGAGTCAACATTTAAAAACAATCAATATATACTTTTGCATGAAAATACAGGTTAGCGAGGAATAATATTATTACCGTCATTTCCTACTGTCACCACATCCGTGGGATCAGGTGCACTAGTTTCTTTTCCTTCCATTTTAAAACGATCCCAGCATGATTTATTCAATTAATTTTTTCACTTTAACCAATATTATAAATTTTCTTCTTCTTACTACTCTTTCAATCAGAATAGTAAAGTAGTGATACCAATATCAGTATAAATTCATGTTTGACACTATTTGGTATCACGATAACAGTTTTATGGTAGTCGATCTGCTGAGTCTTATTGTTTGTAAGCAGATGTAAGCTACAAATAAACAAGATTTTATACAAAAATTTTATTCTTTATATTTTTACAGAAATACTTTTTAATTGTTGGTTTTCCTCTTAAAACAATTAAAAATGTTGCCGTCAATTTTATGGATAGTTTCATAAATGATACTTGGCAACTCCCGCTACGTAAATTCTTCTTTGTTTATTATTATTCTAGCCATTTGGATATTTTTCACATTTTGTTTTCTTCGTTTCTTTCCTTTTGCTTTATCACGCTGGACACATGCGTTTTACTGTCAATTCGTAATAAAATATTTTTCTTCAGATTGCTACTACGTTTCCTCAATTTGAAAATATTAAAGCACAATGGTAAGAACATATCATATTTTTGGAGTTGCATTCATGTAATTATTATTATCTCACAGGGTAAGAGCAAGAAAGCTTTCATCGATCGCAAAAATGCTGTGACCTTTCATTTGGTACACAGAAGTCAACATGACCCTCTGGTAGCCGATGACACTGCGCCTCAACGTGTGTTGGTGGAAGCGACTCCGCAGAACCAAACTAAAACCACAGACCCAGAAAATACTACTAAACGCCGTGAAGAACAACAGAAGTTTGGTATATTTTTTGATGATGATTATGATTATCTACAACATTTAAAAAAGCCGGAGCAGGAAGTGGTTTGGGAGTATGTTGAAAACCCAAATCATGCACGCAAACGAATTGAAGAAGGCGCAGTAACTACCGCTCCAAAATTAGCATTGCCAAGTTCAGTATTTGCTTCTGAATTTGAGGAGGATGAAGGTATGTTAAACAGAGCGGCCACCGTTTCTGGACCACGACCAGATTGGGACCCAGATGTAGTTGCTGCATTAGATGAAGATTTTGATTTTGATAATGAGGATAACCTGTTGGATGATGATTTTGTTGTGAAAGCAATGGCAGAAGGCGAAGATGATGATGAAGGTGAATATGAGGATGATGATAATGAAGATGAATCATCTTCTAATATGGAGGAAGATGATGATCAAGATTTTGATTCTGACGATTTGAATGAAAGTGATGAAGAGGAGGATGATCAAGAATTAATGGATCGACTTGGACCATTACTGCGTGAGCGTCGTTTTAACGATGAGGAAACTAAATCGCGATTTACTGAGTATTCTATGTCCTCAAGCGTTATTCGGCGCAACGAACAATTGTCATTGTTAGATGATCGTTTTGAGCATTTTTATGCTACATACGATGATCCCGAATTAGGAGATCTAGCCTGTGAAGAAATTGAGGGAGATTGGGATCAGAAGCATCGAGTTTTGATGCAATGCTACAGAGAACACAAACGCGGCAAAAGAGTGGAACCGTACAAAAAGGAATGGGATCGTGAACGGGTTGAAAAATATCGTAATATCGTTGATGGTGAAGAGGATCCCAATGAGGAATTGGTTGAAGTAGAAATGAATGATGATAAACAGAAAAAATGGGATTGTGAATCTGTGCTCTCAACATATTCGAATATTTATAATCACCCAAAACTCATTGCAGAGCCCACACGTAGAAGTCGTCGGAGTAGTAAAGCTGAATCAAATGATGGCCCAAATAAAATTGAGATTGATCCGAAAACGGGAATGCCGTTAAACGTTTTGAGAAATGGCGATAATAATCAACTTACTGAAAAAGCTTTAGCAAAACTCGAAAATGGTGCAATTTCGTCGGGCGGTCCAAAATCACTGTGCAACAAGTCTTTAATATCTACCTTAAGTGTATTATCCCTTCGGCCTAAAGATGAAACACCTGAAGAGAAGCGGGAACGCAAACGACTTTTAAAAGAATATCGGTTAGAACGACGGATCGAAAAGAAGGCAAACACGGAGGCCTTTAAAGAAGAAAAGAAGCGACAAACTCACGTTAAAATCAATCAAAAATCTAATCAACAAGGCAGCAAAATTGTGTAACTTATATTAAATGTTATAAATCGTTGTATAAAAAAATAATTTGTGTCAATAAAAATGCAAATAATAGTTTATCAATATATATATAATCTTTTTTTACCAATTTTGCAAGGCATTCAAATAATAATGTCTGTTAACTTTTGTCACCATAACAGTTTTCAGATATATTCTGAAATTCTAAATTCGGTACTTCTGAAAATGTATTATTTTTAATTTTCACTCACAGTTATGCTACAATACGTACTACACGGGAAGTTTTTCGCAAAGGAACCCTGTCAAAAAGTATTGAGTCGAGAAGAACATGAACATAGAAAAGTTAGTTTCGCATCAAAGAAGTTAAATTGTGCTCCAATTGTTAAAATTGCGGCATTTTAATATGGAAAAACAGTGAATTTATAATTTATATAAGAATTTATTGCATAATGTACGGGTTTATACGAAATAATATTGTGCAATTAATTATAGTTCGAAAAAAGTGAAAAGATATGCAAAAGCAGAAACTTGCAGTGCAATAACTATGCCATTGCATTGGTGTGAGAAAGAGATGGGTCGAATTGGCCAGTGATGCAAGTGCGGCCAATAAGTATAAGAAAAAAGGAGTTGGTTCTATGAGTGTCAGCTGGGTCTGTCAAAACGAATGAAAACAGGAAAATTTGCTTTTGTTTGTTAGTTTGTCTTTAATTCTTCCGCTGTCTACTTTATGCAAATTTTATGAAAAACTGAATTAATGATGGTGAAAAGAAGAAAAGAAATCTAATTGTGGCAAATTTAAATGACTTTAGACAAAAGGAATCGTAGAAAAAATGAAAATAACCATTAAATTGTTGACCGTATAAACATGAAAATATGTATGAAAAAAATAGTTGCAAAGACATTCCAGCAATTGAAAAAAGAACAGTGAAGAAAGCGTTCTGATAAATAGGGGAAGTGATAGATAAAGAAACGCGAAAAAAGGAAAACTGATGAAAATGAATTGAATAGTAATGGGATACAAAGGAAAAACGAAATCAAAGAACGGGAACGAATAAACGACGCACGACTTTATCCATCCACCACTATACACGGGTAGGAAGAAAAGTGATGCGATAAATCTGAGATCTATAGAAGAAATGTGCTTCAGAGGCTATAGAAAAATTGCAGAAAAACCGAAACGCAACAATTTTGAATATAAACTCGAGTTATTCTCGATTCAAAAGAATTGTAATCATCATTTTTGTGACCAAAAGTTGGCTTTTCAAGGGTCAAAATGAGTCCACAGGTCAGGTAAGTCTGAATTTTAATTAATATACAAATGTATATTGCGTACCCGCATAATAGGGCTGATTTGTTGTGCATACATATGTACATATAAGCATTTGATTAAAATAATTATTCGCTAAACATGTACAATTAAACAGCAGAAAATCGCTCAGAAATATATTGTAAACAGAGATTTGTACTTTTGCATATTCTAAGAAAGGGTGATAAAAAGCAAAAGCCAAGCTTATTATTATTGTAAATAAATAGTGCTAAACTAATATTACAGTGTTGAAGAATATGCGCATAACAAATAAAAAGTTTTTATTCTCTCCTAACCAACATTTCTCAATGGAAAAATTACCGATTTAATCCGTATGAACGAATTAAAAGAGATGGTTAGGGCGTTTATTTATGTATGTATAGAGGTGAAATCGGTATTATAATGCTGGAACGTATTTTCCTAATTTGTAAGATATCTTTCGTTACATAAATTTATTTTCTAAATAATCTCTGTCAATAAGTCTATGCTCTGCTCCTGTGAATAATTGTATGTCATCTGTGAATTAAACTAGAAATCAATCGTAAAAGTAGTGCTATGAAAAAATAAAATTGCACGGAAATACTGCTGAATGATAATTAGAAGTAATACTACATTGTTATAACAGTGTAAACAATTACAAATTTTATATTTTATTTATGGTTATAACGATATTTATATATATTTTTAACTTCCTGTAATTCGAGAACGATTATTTTTATTATTTGTTCTAATATTTGGTTTCTTATTACTAATACTAGATTTCGTTGTAACGGAGAAACAATCGGATAAGCTCCTGATCGACCCTAATTTGCTAAGAGTATGAGAACGACCTTATTGGGTACATCAATAACTTATCGCCCAACAACATCCCAACAATATAAAATCTCATTGACTATGGAATCGCATTTACCTTCTGTACGGCAGAAAATAAATGCTGATCCTATGGCAGAAAAAACGGAACACGTTAATCTACTAAGTGAAGAGGAGGAAAAGGATCCGCTAGCATTAGATACTGCTATCGAACAACAGAGCTCGCGAAGTAAGCTATCAAGCAGCGCAAAGCACAGCCACAGTTTACGGTAAATTTTTTTTTTTTGTTATACATTTTATTTACATTTCATATACGACTATATGCCACAATATATGAATATATTCTATACGTATTCTTTTCATCTCGCACAGACGTCATGTTCCTCGTATCATTGTTAAACCCATACCACCTGAGAAAAAGGTTACAGTTACGGCGACAACAACGTTGAGTAGCAACGTTGCAACGTCAACAGCAACTGCAACTGCGAATACTGTGATTAATGCCACCGGTGGAAAGAACACAACACCTAGCCCTTCAAGTCGTGCCAGTAGTAGTCGACGTGCACAACAGCAAGCTAAAGCAGCAGCAGCTGCTGCAGCTGCCGCTGCGACTGCCACCGCTACAGGATCCGCAGCTATTATTACGCCCGTAACAGCCATTACTCAAGCGTCCACTATGCGTGAGGTGTTAGCATCTATACCAGGGTTCAGTCTTAAACCTCGTAGACGGTCTTCCAAGAAAATCTCCACTGCTGCACAAATCGAGCAAACAAAGGATGGAAAAATTGACCTCGAAACACCCGACTCAATATTAGCTTCGACCAATTTGAGAGACTTACTCAATAAACAGACCTTTTCTATGCTGCCACCTTTATATCAGTATAACCTCATACAGTTGTTACCAAGCGTAGATCGCGAGGCTATCGAAATAGAACGCAAGAACAATGCCGATTCCACCGTAACCATGGAAGCTATAAAATTGGGTCCATCCAGCCTAAACAATGAGTTCTTTTCACGTGCCTGCTTGGAGTGGCGTGAACGACTAGCGGAAGGTGAATTCACGCCCGAAAATCAAATGAAAATGAAAACTGAAGCCGAGAGAGAAAAAAATAAATTGGATCCCTGGAAATTGAAACATTTTGAACCGATATGGGGTGAAAAATCCTACAATCGCGCCAGTAGTACTAGTAGCAATAGCAGCAATATAAGTTATAGTAGTGGAAAAAGCAGTGATAGTTATACTAATCTAATAGATGAGCGGCTAGAATTCAAATTGGAGAGTAAAGGTGGCCTGGTTGCCACCATTGTGAAGACATCTACGAAATCAGCAGCAGCAGCGGCGTCAACAGCCACATCATTAGCGGCGACAACGTCAGCAACTTCTACAACGACAACAACAGTGACATCAGCAACAAGTGCTGACAGTACAGAGAACACAACATCATCATCTGTAGACATTAAAGAGGAAGGCGAAGAATTTATTGACGAATCGATGGCCAGCACGAATGTGAACTCAATAAAAAGTGAGCAGGAACTACAACTTGACGAGTTGAGACAACAGGAACAAACAGGATCATCTACAACCGATTATGAAAAACAGACTGATATAAATTGCGATGTGGTGAGTGTACTGTTGGTTAAAAGAAATGTATTTTTAATTAATTTTAATTTCTAATTATTTTATCTGTTTGAATAAATACACTAGGATAATATTGGCTGCACGGATTCATCGTCAACCTTTGATTTATTGCGTAGTGATTCTAGTGGCATACAAACCGAAACGCCCGTCGAAGAGTCTAAAATATCTTTAGCAATTGCTGCTTTGGAACATGAAAGACAGCTGATCGAGTGTGGGAGCAGCGGCAATATACGAAAACGTTCGGAGTCCGACATAACATATGAAAATCGTACACAAAGTAAGCAGATGAAAATGGAACACCAAACAGAGCAGCAGCTTCAGCAACAACCTGAATATGATATAACTGACGCTGCGACCAGTATAGAACAAGAAGTTAGTCATGCCATTAAAGATGAGCTTAAAGAGACACTCTCGCCATCCGTGTCATCAGCTACTTCTAGCTCACAAGAATTGAGTGGTAGTAATAGTTTAACCACCAGTTCATCCGCAACAAAAATGCCCACCAACGATAGTTTTTTGTATAACAGCAATTTTTACAACACAGAATTCGAGCAGCAAACCAATGCCGCGTTACTGCTTAAGGAAACATTGATGTCCACAGCCGGTAGTGAAAAGACTGCTGCTGGCAATAATATAACCGATATCAGCATGAAAGCGTCGAATTTCCTACAAAACCCAGAGACATCGTTTGCAGCAGCTATTACGTCTGTGGCAAATAGTACCTGTAACAGTATTGCAACACTTTTGTCGGGCACTTCAACATTTGTGAATGTGAATGCGGTATTACCGGCAGTGTCACCAGCGCCGAGCCTTAGCAGCGGTATAACATTGCAATCATTCCCAACGCAAGGCAAACAATTGCATGGGTGTTCAATAATTTCAATAGAAGATGGGGAGGACGATGATGAAGAGCTCATCGAACAAAAGTTCGCTGACGCACAAAATTATGTTTTAGAATCTGGCGAAGTTAGTACAGACAGCAGTGCAGGTAAGAAACTTTTTTTTTTTTTTTTAACTTTAGTTTCAAAATTAAATATATGTACGTCAATTAGTTTACGCAATATTCTTAACTTTTATTTAATTATATTTTTGGTTGTATACAGCTAATTGCATAAATTATAATTTATAGGTACAAACAGTGCTTTACTTACGCCCGGTGATGTCGCTAATATAAAGGAGAAAAAATTCATTTTCTGTGATTCTGTTGATCAAGGTAATTACTTAAGATTTACCATACCATCTGATCAAATTTGACTCGGACTGACAAAAAAATATTTTTACATATTTGAAAACAAATCTTCAATATCAGCTTAAAAACAGCACTGGCAGCAGGCAGCAGGAATGCGCCATGCCAAGCTGCTCCTAGTTAGCTACAACCTCTCAGGGTTTAATGAATTAATCAACCTCCCACGTGACAAATTCCTCAGGAAGCACTTGTCCAACATGGACATAGTCTTTTGCACAAACTGCCGTTTTTGCGATATGGATCAGGAAACCTCAGTACACCTGATTCTGGTTTGTCCAGCAGTTTGCAGAAGCAGGCTTAAGGCCCTAGGTTGCATTTACGTGGGCAGGGATCACATCACCTCAGTAGCGCCGAGCAGGCTCCTGGAATTATTCCGGATGCTGCACCTAGGTGACCATATGTGATATAGGAGAGGACACTATAGACCCTAGGTCACAGTGCAATACCTCATTAATAACTATCTATCTATCACCTTAAAAATAGCCACTTATAAAGCCTCGGCAGGGAAAGTCTTTAGCGAATTTTTGTTTTTTCGGTACGAGTCTTAACATATTCACGATTCATTCCCAAAATTATCTCTCTGATGCCAAAAAGTTTTCGATGACTTCACGAGTAAAGTAAATATATTTGTTCCTGATAAACATCCATTGGAAACACAAAATTTCAAACAAACAAAAAAATATTCAAGTCATAAACAAACAGCTGCTAGACACATACTAATTGACAACATAGAGAGGTTGTACCAATATACGATTTTTTTTTATCGATATGGACCAATCCGAGACATTTTTCATCAGACGGTATGTGATTAAAAGCTCTGCTGCTAAGCACTTATTATTCTTAAATCTTTACTACTATTTGACGTGCATCTAGATATGATATTAGGGTTTAGTATTAGCCAATAATGTGTTTATTATGATGCTCTAGCTAAGAATTTAAATATTTTTAACTTGACATGGTTACGCCTTTACCATCTATATAGCTGTATTTATAAATACTAACGTCACCCTGTTCTATATTCTCCGCCATAGGCACAACAACTCAAGCTTGTGACAATCTCTTTGAAAATAAACAAGATATTGGCAGTTGTATTTCATCAGTAGCCACATCATCGGCCTCCTCGTCCTCTTCCTCCTCAATGACTTCGGCACCGACGACTAGTGGCGATGTGATGTATGCAGCAGCGGGGCAACTGCCCCTCACCGCTCCTCTAACACTCGAACAAAAGCAACAACAACAACAGCAAATAATATTGTCTTTGGCCGAGAAAAGTGGCGAGGATTTGTTCCATCACGTGCAACACGATTGGAACTTCGGCGGCATAAAATTACAACAACCCGCAGATGCAACGTCGAACAGTTTTAACGGTGTGATACAAACGCATCAAGGCGTTATAAAAGTGAAAAATATGAATACGTTATCAGTGGAAGATGCACCTATGCCAAGCGTGGATGTAACTCAAGATAACGAAGTCGTCGAGTGTATGGCTGTGGGTGGTGAAGAAGATACGATGGCAGCTCAGGCGGCAGTAGTTAATTGTCGCGCTGTGGATGTCATCGGTGAAGGCGTTGAACATGGTGAAGTTGATGGTGATATTCGGACGGAGGATGTGGAAGATGATGACGAAGCGGAAGAAGAGGATGAGGACGACAATGATGATGACGCTGATGATAATGATGCTGTACGTGATATAGTTGATGAATTGCAGCAACAACATAGACAACTGCTTAAAGATCAGCAACAGCAGCAGCAACAACAACAACAACTGCAACATCAACAACAATTGGAGGAACAACAAGAATTGCGTGAACCTGAACATCGTGGCCATTTAACCTACGAACATTCCGACTATGAGGTAAGCAAAATATATAGCCTGACCTTGCACTATTTTAATTGCAATTACGAACAATATTTTGTTGTTACAGTTGGATTCGGATATGGTTTGCGATGTTCAAATGTCAACTAACGAAATGGAAGTTTCCAGCACGGTTATAACCAACAGCAATTCCGACGACAGCGCTAACGAATTGCATATGGGTGGTAGTGGCAACAGTCGGCTGGATGGTAATGGTGTTGGCAATGTGACAATACAATTAAGCGCTCACTCGCCGGCGACCATCGGTCATTTGCACCAGCAGCAGCAGCAACAACAAGCACAGCATCCGCAATCACAACAGCCAACAACGGAGAGACAAAACACGCCACAGCGGCAAATTCTTCTCGATACCAATGGGCAAATTATAGGGAATTTCCTTGTACAACATCAACAACAGCAGCAGCAACAACATCTCGAACATCAACAGCAACTGTTGCATCATGCCACGCAACAGTTTACCTTTCAGACAGCACAACCACAACAACAGCAAACTCCAACTATAGCGCTATCGACACAGCAGCAGCAGCAACAACAACATGCACAAAAATCGCATCATACCCTGTCGACAATACGAAAAGCGATCGAGTTGAGCACGAATGGCCAACACTATCTGTCACCAGGTGGTATAACGGCTCAACAGCATATCGGCCAACAATTAGTACTGCAGCAACAAGCGCCACAGCAAAGGCACTTTTTAACACAGCCCCAAGTTCCTACGGTGTCGGCAGCAACTAATTGCAATATGGTGACTGCTAGCCCGAATCAACATCAGCAGCAGCAGCAGCAGCAACATCAAATACATGTGCAACAACAGTTGCAGCGCTTCCAGCAGCAACAGCACCAACAGCAGCAGCAGCAACAACAACAGCCAACACCACCTATGCCCGCCTTTCAATCATTAGCCGCACAAGCGCAGGCCAATCCAACAAAATATATTTCGAAGCCAATGAATCTTATAACAATGTCTCGCGGCACTAGTGCGGGAACCGTTGCCAGTGCCAATTCAAGCATCGCCTCTGTCGCCATACCGCCTGGGTCAGCTGTCAGTACGTATCCGCCTTTTAGCAGCGCTATCGCGAACTCAGCACGCAACGCAGCGGAACTGATCGTAAACTCTACGCCCAATATTAGTAATGTCAGCACATCGAATGTCAGCGTTACAAATACAAATGCCATAAAAGGCTTAACACCAGCTGGAATACCAACCACTATTGCACAGCAACGACCAGCGAATAAATTACCAACCGGCGGTAAAGGACGTAAAACCGTAAATAAACTGCCACCAGGAGCGGTCAATTTAGAACGAAGCTATCAAATTTGTCAAGCCGTTATACAAAACAGTCCAAATCGTGAGAACTTAAAAGCACAATTACGACCGCCATCAGCTATACTAAATCAGCATCAACAACAACCGCAGCAACAACAACAGCAACAGTTGACACAGAGTAATATAGCAACGACAATGACGCTACAGGGCACTGTACCAGCATCATCGGTGGCAGCGTCAACGGCCGCTATATCGGTGGCCACCTCGTCGCCAGCTGCAACCTGCGGTTCGTCATCCCAAAACTTCATCAAACAAGAGGACCTAACAAGCATTCCTGCAAATATAATGGGCGTTGGGCGTCCTGGCGTATATAAGGTATTCCTACCATCTGATCAAAAATGTCTCGACCTGACAAAAAAATAGTTATTTTCACTAATTTTAATGCAATCTTTCAAAATAAGCTCCTAAGGCAATATAAGCAACAAACGCTTCAACTATTTTTTCATACACTTTTGGTCATAGAACTAACAAACAAACAATTCCTTGACCTAAATCAGAAACCACCTTGTGAGAGAATGATCCTCGTAGCGTGAGACTTATCAAAAGCCTTTGGCCTCATCAATGACTCTCCGACCATTCTCGCAAGCAGCTTAACACTCTCCCCCACTAAAGCCGAAGCGACTACATTTACATTCTGGATCTTAATATCACATTGCTTCTGAAATTCTGTCAATAACCCTAGGATTCTAAGCGTTAAATTCCACAGCCTGTGCTCCTTCACCTCACATACAACTGTGAAAACTGTCAAAGTACAGAACCGCAACAAAATCATTAAGTCGCTAGCCAAAAGTTCATTGGAAAAAGACAAAGAAACGTTGTTGCCAACATACAAAGCTATGGGCCGGCCGCTTATAAACTAAGTCGCGCCGATATTGTCGCTCATGACTTGAGTCATATGCTTCCGGTTAAGGAATGTAACGAACTCTTCTCTAAGCAGTTTCTGCTTTGATGTTTTCGTAGAAAAAGCCTTTACGGACACCCTCTCAATGAATGAATTGTGTTCGAAGAGCTCAAGATGCTCTAGAGTGACCCTTGCGCAACTTTATTCTGTATACTTCATCTAAACTTCTACATATCCAGACTTGTCCCAAACATACTAAATATATGTTCATCGTACGATGAGTCCCTTCATGACTCTAACCACTTATTTGCATGCCCAACGAACCACACTTATCTAACAGTCCTCTCACTATAGTCCGACCCGACCCCATCAAAACTGCACATTTCCTTGGCTTGCCGTTACATGACTACGATGACAACCAACCCGAACCTTAGCACCTAAGCGGGTATTAAAACAACAACAAACAATTTCATTAATTTTTTTTTTTTACTTATTAACTACTTTTTTTCTTATTAACTATTTTTTTCTTATTGATCGCAGGTAATCGGGCCACGTATGGGATTTCCACGTAAAAAGTATGTTCAAAGAAAACCTTCGCCCACCCTTATAAGACATCTTTTCACACCGCAAACGGCCAACGCGCTACACACCAACGTAACGGCAAATCCACGTTTGCAACAGCAATTAACAGCAGCAGCTGCCGTGCAACAACAACAGCAGCCACACGATCTACATCAAAATAGTAACGGTGGTGGACAATATGTGTTGGTGCATCGAGCGAATGTCGGAGCAGCTGATAATCAGGCACCACGAGCATCTAGCGCACCTCCCGTACCACAAACAACACAGGTTCGTTAGTGTGCAGAAATTTCTTTAATTGCCCCACATATGCATATATTTAAAGTAGATACCTTATTGCTTCTTATAGAGTCAACTGCACAATATGAATGGAATACCGATAACAGGACGCGGGCGTCCTGCCTCCGTCGATATTGACGCTTCAAATGCAATGCTTGACCACAATATGCACAATCAATTGCATCATCATCAACAACAACAACAACACATAAATGCTATCAAAACAACTGCAGCGACTGGTATAATGCGACGAAATTTCACGGCTGGTATGTACACACATAAATAAATAGGTACTTAATACATACACACCAGTATATAAAATATATTTTTTATTTTTTTCATAAAATCATAAGCATTAGAATAACTATTTATTTATATGTTTACAATATTGCATCAGACACAAAAATTAAGCAAAAAAATTAAAATTAAAAAGACATAAAAAAGAAAAGTAGGCACCATATCTAGCCAGTGCTTAGGTGATTCTCACGCCTCGATGTGATGTGTTTTAAACGTCATGAGGTGTCCTCACTGTAAACTGGCTGTTAGTTGGCTCTATAAAAGAAAAGCAGGCACAGTGCCTAGTCAGTGCTTAGGTGACTGTCGCGCCGTGATGTGATGCAATTTAGCAGTCATAATGTAATGTCGCGGGAAGCTGGCTGTTAGCTGGCTCTATAAAAGAAAAGCAAGCACGGTGCCTAGTCAGTGCTTAGACGACTGTCGCGCGGTGAAGTGATGCGATTTAACAGTCATAATGTAATCTCGCGGGAAGCTGGCTGCTTAGGTGACTGTCGCGCGGTGAAGTAATGCGATTTAACAGTCATAATGTAATATCGCGGGAAGTTGGCTGTTAGCTGGCTCTATAAAAGAAAAGCAGGCACGGTGCCTAGTCAGTGCTTAGGTGACTGTCGCGACGTGAAGTGATGCGATTTAACAGTCATAATGTAATCTCGCGGGAAGCTGGCTGTTAGCTGGCTCTATAAAAGAAAAGCAAGCACGGTGCCTAGTCAGTGCTTAGACGACTGTCGCGCGGTGAAGTGATGCGATTTAACAGTCATAATGTAATCTCGCGGGAAGCTGGCTGTTAGCTGGCTCTATAAAAGAAAAGCAGGCACGGTGCCTAGTCAGTGCTTAGGTGACTGTCGCGCCGTGAGGTGATGCGATTTAACAGTCATAATGTAATGTCGCGGGAAGCTGTCTGTTAGCTGGCTCTATAAAAGAAAAGCAGGCACGGTGCCTAGTCAGTGCTTAGACGACTGTCGCGCGGTGAAGTGATGCGATTTAACAGTCATAATGTAATCTCGCGGGAAGCTGGCTCTATAAAAGAAAAGCAGGCACGGTGCCTAGTCAGTGCTTAGGTGACTGTCGCGCCGTGAAGTGATGCGATTTAACAGTCATAATGTAATCTCGCGGGAAGCTGGCTGTTAGCTGGCTCTATAAAAGAAAAGCAAGCACGGTGCCTAGTCAGTGCTTAGGTGACTGTCGCGCCGTGAGGTGATGCGATTTAACAGTCATAATGTAATGTCGCGGGAAGCTGTCTGTTAGCTGGTTCTATAAAAGAAAAGCAGGCACGGTGCTAATCAGTGCTTAGGTGACTGTCGCGCCGTGAAGTGATGCGATTTAACAGTCATAATGTAATGTCGCGGGAAGCTGGCTGTTAGCTGGCTCTATAAAAGAAAGGCAAGCACGGTGCCTAGTCAGTGCTTAGACGACTGTCGCGCGGTAAGGTGATGCGATTAACAGTCATAATGTAATCTCGCGGGAAGCGGGCTGTTAGCTGGCTCTATAAAAGAAAAGCAGGCACGGTGCCTAGTCAGTGCTTAGGTGACTGTCGCGCCGTGAGGTGATGCGATTTAACAGTCATAATGTAATCTCGCGGGAAGCGGGCTGTTAGCTGGCTCTATAAAAGAAAAGCAGGCACGGTGCCTAGTCAGTGCTTAGACGACTGTCGCGCGGTGAAGTGATGCGATTTAACAGTCATAATGTAATCTCGCGGGAAGCTGGCTGTTAGCTGGCTCTATAAAAGAAGCAAGCAGTCAGTGCACGACTGTGCCTAAGTCGATTTAACAGTCATAATGTAATGTCGCGGGAAGCTGTCTGTTAGCTGGCTCTATAAAAGAAAAGCAAGCACGGTGCCTAGTCAGTGCTTAGGCGACTGTCGCGCCGTGAAGTGATGCGATTTAACAGTCATAATGTAATCTCGCGGGAAGCTGGCTGTTAGCTGGCTCTATAAAAGAAAAGCAGGCACGGTGCCTAGTCAGTGCTTAGGTGACTGTCGCGCGGTGAAGTGATGCGATTTAACAGTCATAATGTAATCTCGCGGGAAGCTGGCTGTTAGCTGGCTCTATAAAAGAAAAGCAGGCACGGTGCCTAGTCAGTGCTTAGGTGACTGTCGCGCCGTGAGGTGATGCGATTTAACAGTCATAATGTAATGTCGCGGGAAGCTGGCTGTTAGCTGGCTCTATAAAAGAAAAGCAAGCACGGTGCCTAGTCAGTGCTTAGGTGACTGTCGCGCGGTGAAGTGATGCGATTTAACAGTCATAATGTAATCTCGCGGGAGCTGGCTGTTAGCTGGCTCTATAAAAGAAAAGCAGGCACGGTGCCTAGTCAGTGCTTAGACGACTGTTGTCAGTGCTTAGGTAACTTCCACGCCATTAATGTGATGTGATTTAATATATAAAAGAAAGCAGGCACAGTGCTTAAGTGACTGTAACGTCGCGATGTGATTTCAAAGTCACGAGTTGACCTCTGCTTTTGTTAACTTTCAGTTCGCTTAAAGGTTCTTTACAGTCCGTTCATTCAGTTTGTATAGTAGATATGTATGTACAGTGAAACTTCGATAAGTTGTAACCTCGATAAGGGAAAAACCTTGATATTTCATAGTATTTCTTCGGTCCCTAGAAAAATTCTCGAAAAATGCATGTATTTCGGTCCCTTTGATAACTCGTATTTTTCTTGAGACAAAAATTGAAAAATGTGTATCAAAAGTTTCTACAACTCGTATTTTTTCCCCAAAAGCCTCTACAACTCGTATTTTTTTTCACAAAATTTTTTGTACAATTTTTCAAAATACATACATACATATATTGATTGAATAACATATGTACTTCATATTTTAAAATTTAAATATGTACAATCATTTCTTGTTTTTTATGTAAAATTGAAATTTATTTGTTTTTTTCTAAAACTCTATAATTCGTTGTTTCTGTATGTTGCCTCTATAAGTTGTATAACTTGATAACTTAAAAAACTCCATAACTTGTATTTAAATTGTGGTCCCTTGCAAATACGAGTTATCGAAGTTTCACTGTATATGCAATAGGGATCTGATCGCAACGATTTCTTCGGAAATTACCCATATCAAATTTTGAGAAGCTTTCTCGACAAAATCGAAAAATTCGTATTAAAATATTTGTAGTATAAAAACTTTTCAATTTCTTACAAAAACTATGTAAATATGTAAGTTATTTGATAAAAAAAATTATATATTTTCAGGCAATATAACCTATATAGACAGTTTGAGTGGAGCAGGAGCAGCTATTTCAGATGGTAATTACATAGTGACCGCAACCAATGCTGGCACACTGGATGCTGAACTAAGCAAAGCCGTTGCTGTGGCCGCCGCAGCAGCTGGTAACGGTAGTGGGGGCGGTGCGGCAGGCGCAGGCAGCGGCGGCAGTGGGCATATTACACGTACTGAGGCGGATAATTGTGCCTGTTCTTTGAATGCAATGGTTATTTGTCAGCAATGTGGCGCATTCTGTCATGACGATTGTATGAGTGCGTCGAAGGTGTGCGTCTCCTGTGTGATCAGATGAGATAATGAAGTCTCTGTAATAACCTTTTAGGCCTTGCGCACATGTAGTGAAAGTATTTGTGGTTCTGCACTAAATAAAATACAACAATAGTTACACATATATATAGATATATATGTATATATATATATTAATAATTGATTAGATATACCTAATTACATATGCATAGATATATTTACACCAATATATCAACTTAAACACGAATTCTGAATTCTGCAACACAAAAACAAACTCAACCAATATAATATAAAAACAAAAATTAACAGCTGGTAAATGCATAAATATCTAAATATACAAAAACAGAAATAAGTTCTGCTATAGAAAATGCTTTATGCAACTATATATACATATGTACATGCCGAACTATGAGAATCGCTGCCGTTCAGTTTGAACAATCGTTGTGAATTTTTGTATATTATAGTGAAATGTAGTAGGCGTAGAAGAGATATGTACATATATGTTTTAGAAAGTTTTAATATTTTTATTACGGTATTTTTTTTTTCTTTTTCCTACGGCATTCTGTCTTTATAAACACAACGTTTGTATTAACAAAAGCAACGTTTATTCCTGTCCCTACTTTCGCTATAATATCCAAGAAATTACAACGAACTCAAGTTATGCCTTTAATGCTGAGACGATAATTACATCAATTTCATTATAATTATTATTTTTTGTTTGGTATATATGTATGTATTTAACAAGCGTATTTCATAAAAACCACTTCCAAAGCGTTAAATATGCTAGTAAAAAGTTTTTGAAAGAAAATTAACTTAAAAATTTACTGTACAAACCACAAACCGCGTTAAAACCGACGAAAATGTTGTTCATTGTTGCAGTATCAAATATCATGAAACGCTAATTCAACAATACATATTGGTATACAATTAGACGCAACACAATTTAAGATAATTAAGTGAACTTTTGTGAGAATTTTTGCATAATTTGATTGTGAGATCCTTGGAAAGACTTCAAAATATTATATATAAACATAAATATATGTATATATACATATAAATACAATTAATATAGTAATACTATTTTTTTATTGCATACCATACAAGTTTTTAATGAGAAGCCCAGTTTCATTCACCACTTATTTTAGGCATATTATTAATATTTTTATGTTATTATACACAATAATGAGGTTTAAGGCCGCTAAATATACATATGTACATAAAAACTGCGAGTGTATAATTAAAAGTAGAAATTTTTCACACATCCTACACACACATATGTACACTTGCCCAACGCGAAATTCTCACCATCAATATATTTATTCTCATTGAATACTTCTAAATATGCATAATATCGCATGTGTGTTTTTTACGAAAACATTTATGTATTTTGAAATTGCAAAAATTTCGAAAATTGTTTTCTTCTTTTCGTTATAGTTTGTATTACTTATTACTAATTAATTGCAGTAAGCGTTATGTATATGTAACCTGTAAGAAAATTGTGTATGTATATTTTTCAATAAACATACATAAGTAAATGATGAATGATAATCTATATAGCTATGTAATAAATATTTTGTATATATTTATTAAAATTCGAATATTTTAGGTTCGTTGCTCTATTAATTGTAATATAAGCTACTATATATTAATACACACAAACATACATAACATACATATATAAACACTTATATACATATGTATGTAGAATGTTAAAATTAAGTAACATGTTCACAATTGGTTCCAACTGTCCCCTGAGAGCATACATACAAACCTTTAGATATTAACAAGAAACTTAATTACGTCTAAATACGGCTGAACGGTACATAATAATTTGTATGTTTATTTTAGTGAGTGCCAGCCAACTTTATCGTATACACATAAGAAAATACACCAATTTAGTTTTTGTTAACACTGCTTGGTGATATGTTTGTTAGGCCGCAGGCAGACGCTGGAACCCCGTGTAAGCGCATATTCTGTAAATAATATTTTATAAGTCGCCCCAATACGGACAAATTACATAACAAATAAACAACATAAATACATACATTAACATTAAAGCATACATACATAATTACACACATACACTACTCGTACTGTATTTTAAACTAAAGTAAATGAATAAAGAGAGATCCGTTGATACAGAAAATAGAATTAAAAACTACATACAAGAATAAATACATAATTTTGCTCCTAGACGCACGTATCGCAAAATATCCAATAAATATTATAAAAAAATAAACAAATACAAGTTTAATTATAGTGTTTCTCTTTGAATAACTATACGACACTCGGGGGGTTAATTTGAGATGAGTCGATGTAAACTTGTGCGTCTGTCTGTGTATATATATCCGAACTAGTAAGTTTTTAAGATATCGATCTGAAATGCAACCTTCTTTTCCTCCGCAAGAAGAACTCCCAATATTGGACCACAACATCATATAACCACCATAATTAAGTTCTTTCATCAAAAACTCTTTTTTTTTTGCAAAGATATCTTCACAAAATTTGGCATAGATATTTGTCCATGAAGTTACAATATTTGAAGCGATTTATCATTTAGCTGCCATAGGAACTGAACGATTAAAATCAAGTTCTTGGATGGAGACTCATAAGAGTATTCTAGCTAGACCTAACGTTTTTTTATTTCTTTTTTTCCCCAACTTTACTAATTTAAAGGATATCACAATTTTTTTATGTAATAGCTTTGAGTTTATTTAGCGCTTTCTTAATCTATAAAAAGTATAATATATTAATATATATAATATATTGGAATTACAAGCACCTTATATGTTATATATGAGAATTTTTTTAAGTTCAAATGCGAGTTAAATGCGATCAACATTTGTGTGAATGCTTTAGAGTTCTTCATGGGTTCTTGCATGTTGGCGTTCTTTTTCTTTGGGATATGCCCAAAAATATGAAGGTAAACCTTTAACATCTCGTTCTCTTTTGACAAATGCACTAAATGACGAAACACAATTGCCGATGAAATGATTTGCCATACCTAATATGGCTAGATCAAGGTGTGGGTCATCATTATATAATTTATGGGCGGTAACATTCATTCGCGACAATGCGGTGTTTAATTCCTTTATCATATGATTAGCGTCTGCTGCCACAAATATTGAACGAATCTCATTGGTAGGATTACTCTGCTTAACGCTCTTAATCAAACGTTTGATTTGTCTGATAATAAGCTCTTTAGAAGGCAAGCAAAGATCGAAATATAATGAACCACGCTCATTATTATATCCGAGGCATTGTGGTGAAGCGAATAATTGCTGACTATCTCGTACATGTTCACATGCTCGTACCCAATCAATGCCATTACGGAGATGAAGACCAATAAAAGCACCACGAGGTAAATTATTTTTAATAAAAGTACGCATCATATCTTCATAAATGTTTGACCAACGTAGATAACGATGCAAATCCCTATTCTCTGATTGTACGGGAAAGCTAGCTGGTGCGCCAGTAAATGGTATAACAGGCCATTCTGTAGGCGGATATTTCTCTTGCCATTTTGTTGCCATTGCCCTGTGATGTATGTCGAAATTGAGAGGACTGTAAAACACAGAATCCACGAAGGATATGTTGTACGTATCCCAAAATGGACCAAAAGGATTTCCATCTTTCGCATGACAGTCGGGTTTCGGAGCTTTGTTGGGACTTAAAGTTTTCCTCTCCATGTAGCAAAATGAAATACGTTTATTTTCAGGCCAAATTTTTGGAGCTAGATGCATCATAAAATCAGCCATTAGTATAACTCGGTGATATTCTTGTAAAGGCTCCACCTGAAAATAGGTGTCGAAAGGAACTTGTGTAGAACGTATTTCCCCTTTCCTGTATTCAACCCATGGTGGCAAAATTAATGTACGATTGAGAGCTTTAGAGAAAGCTAATGCTCCTAAGAAATGATCGGCTTGGTTACCAAATCGACCTAATGACAGTAAACAAAATAAACATATTTACCAAAACATTGTGGAATAAATCATATAAACATATATATTCATACGAACCCATGCAAGGACAATAAGCTAAATAGCCATTGACATCAATTTCGGAAGCATTGCTAGATAATAGCAATGTGCAAAATGCAATTATTCTCAACAACACTAGCATTTTACCGGCTTCTTTTTCAATCAATTGGAAAAATGTACAAACAAATTGCTCAAAGCAATAAACAAAAACTAGGTTAGTGCTGGTAAGTGTACAATTTGAAAAGAAACTAGGAAAACGATAGTGTTGTAAAGTTAAGGAAAAACTTTATATAAGGTTGTGAGTTTATACATACAATTAAAAATTTATTTATAATCACTTTTATTCGCAAATAATTTGATTAATTTTTGAAAACAAGAATTCATTCAAAAATTTCTTACTTTCAATTTTTTTTGATTATTCTTTTTTTTTGGTTTTTTTCTACATGTTTATGTTCCCAACAGATGTCTCTGCATTTTATTTTGCTTCACGTGAATTTGTGTAATCGCGCATAGGTAAGTTGTAAACCCGTTCCCAGGTAGCTATATTACCAGAGAATTTGTCAAATGAATTCGAATACGCTTAATCAGAAGTCATTCATACCAACACCACCGGAGAAGGGCAGTTTTCCACTTGATCACGAAAGCATTTGTAAAAAATACTACCTCCTGTACATGAATTGTTTGCGCCGAAACAACGACAACAACTCGCAGTGTCGCCAAGAAGCTAAAGAATACCTTGGTTGTCGCATGCAAAACAATTTGATGGAGCAAACGCAGTGGTCCAAGCTGGGCTTTGAAGACGAGAGTAAAACAAATACCAAGGATAATAACAAAAACAAATTGCAATAAATCAAATTAAATTCCTAAAATATCAAAATACGACTAAAAAAAATTCAAAGCAACCAAATAGAAGCTATGATGAGACCTCAAAAGAACATACTAATCGGTGTCACGGGAAGTGTGGCGACTATCAAACTACCATTGCTAATTGAAAAAATACAAGAATACGAGAAAGACTACACCATAAATGTGAGTACATGCATAATTACCAATCAATTAAAATTTTATTGATTTCAATACATGCACAATTCGCAGATTAAAATAGTCCCCACAGAACACGCTAGACATTTTTTCGAAAGTACGCTTTTGCCTGCGAAGGTAAAAATACTGATTGATGTCGCCGAGTGGTCGATGTGGCAAAGACGAGGTGATCCTGTATTACATATAGATTTGGGCAAATGGGCAGACATTCTACTAATCGCACCACTCAGCGCAAACACACTGGCCAAAATAGCAACGGTATGATTGTTTATATCTCTCATTGCTTATAAAAATTGGTTAACATTCAATATTTCTTATTAGGGTATATGCGATAATCTACTCACTTGTGTGGTACGTGCCTGGGACCTACACAAGCCGTTACTCTTCTGTCCTGCAATGAATACTCGTATGTACGACCACCCTCTAACATATGAACAAATAAGCAAACTTAAGTCTTGGGGATATACCGAAATACCTTGTATATCAAAGATGTTGATGTGCGGAGATACGGGCAATGGGGCAATGGCCGAAGTGTCTACAATCGTTGAACGATTAAAACCCTTTTTAGAAAAATCATAGCTTCCCAGTTTTACACCTATGTGCATACACAATTAGATGTATTTAGATAAGAATTACAAATATTTGGGTACATGCGTACTGCAAAGTGACGTCATTCATTATCGGTGAATAATTTCCTGCAAAGCAATACTTTCCAAAAGGAATACACATACATTTATTTAAGTAGTATACTAAATAAATATATATATATATCTACATGGATATCAATTCAAAAGGTTTATATAAATTTATAATGCAATTCGAGTGTTTGTAGTTTCAATGAATTTAAATATACATACATATGTGCCTGATACAATTTTTATAGTTAACTGTTTGCCTCGATCGTGTTAAAGAAGAACCCCCAATAGAATTAACATTTATTGGTTTTTCTTACCTCGAATTAAATTTATTTAAATCATTTATAAATACAAAAGACCAAAATGTTGTTGTCTGTGGCTAGTAGAAATTGTTGAATTCAGTTAGTGTATTAATTTTTGACTGCGCGCTAAATCGAGTTGTGCTGCTGAAACACTACCCAAACCTTCACGCACCGAACTCAAATTTTCTTTCCAGGCGTACAGAAGGTCGCGTAATTGTTGCCACTGGGTTGCACCAAATGTACGATGCATGGTTGATGAGATGTGCACTTTGCGATTGGCCTGGTCCAGACGTGCACGCACTAATTTTGTTTTCAGTACTTCAATAACGAATGGTTCAACTTCATCTTCGGTTATTTGTAATTCTTTTGTGAGTGTTTCAAATGACATTTCAGGATTGCTTTCTGCCAGTTGCATGAAGGTCAATAGACGCATTTTTTTCATATTCTGCTCATGATTTAAGCCTTGAGAAGTAACGAATTCCTTATGATCTTCATAGAATTGTATATACGATGGCAATTTGTCGGATACAAAAATTGACAACAAGTCATGTATTAAATCACCTTCCAAAAAGCGCACCGGTTTAAGGGCTAACAATGGATCCAACAGAAATGTGTTGGGATCAGCAAGTGCTGTCACGATGCACTTCATGGCATCTTCTCGAGCAACACAGGCATTATCTGCTGTGTAAGTGCCAAGCAATTCAATCATAACTTTAGCTGACAACTCCAAGTTAGTATCCTTAGTCACATCGTGTAACAAGCGGTATAGTTTCTGCATTTGCTCACTAGACGGTGGACAATTAGCAAATTGTGATTTCAGTTGATCAACACCTGTGAAAACTTCCAAAACTTGGTCACTTTGTTTGGCCACTTGAACAAGATGATAATAAACATGATAGCGCAAAGGTGATGCTGTATCCAAGTTGTTAAACAAACGCCATAAAGACTCTAAGCAAACCTTTGCCAATGGCACATTAGGAGCTTTCGTCATTTTTTCACAGTAAGCCAAAACAATATTTTCACCGCGGTCGAGTGGAATCTATTAAAAAGAAATATTTAATTCTAATAAATTCCGAATGTAATTTTTCTAAATAAAAACTTACTGTAATCATAATGGAAACAATACTATTAAGGATGCCATCAATTTGAGAGGGTTCGCCATCTTTGAAACAAACATCGCAAACTCCAATGATTTTATGTAAGTCATCTTCAACACCTTTGTTAGATTTTTCGGATGAAATCTCGGCTCCAAGCTTTTTAAAGAATTTTCTTAGTTCTTGCACCTAAAAAGTCAATGCAAATGCTAAAATACCTCGCTGCATTATATACAGAAAACATAACCTCAAAACTAGGATGTTTCACACCACAGCCTCTTAATTATGATTTAAAAAGAAATTATATTTACCTGCTCGTCCAAAGACAAGTCAATAAATACCGGAGGAGAATTCATGTTTATTGAAGTTTCAATATGTGTTTGCAACTGTTTTTCAAAGCCAAATAGATTTACACCCGCAACACCTATGCGCTACACGTAGCAAAAAGAAACAATATAAATGCTTCTTCTTGAGTTTTGCCATTTACACAAATACTGAGAAAAATTCACAATAGTGTACTCATTCATGAAGTTGACGGCTATAGATAATTATGAAACGAAACCCAATTTCATAAAAAAATACAACAAAAAATAAATTGTCGCTTTCTTTTATTCAAACTCAAAAAATTAAATATAAATGTTTGTGTATACATACTTATTTTTTTATTGATTTACTATGTATAATATAGTTTTATAACTAGCAATTTCATTCAGGACCTTTATGAGGGTTGTGTCTGTAAACTAAAACTTTTCATTTGAACATTTCATTAAGTTCAACTTAATTATTGTTATATCTCCACAATTTTACAATTGACAGACGCTAATTATTCTGTGGGTCGGCAGGCCAACATGTAAACCGGGTATAATCCTTTGGGAAAGCTCTGCTGTCGCCAAGTTTTTACAATTCGAAATCCAGCACTTTTGATTGCAGTTTCGTATATTTTCAATGGACGTGTTACTGAAGAGTCTTGCTTATCCTCTTCAACTATATTAGACGATGTAACATTCTCCTTAATTATTAAATAACCTTTGTTTGTTAGACCAAGACGCATACGACGGAAAAAATTGAAAAGGTCACTTTCGGTGAGATGGCCCAGGACCCACTGACACCATATCACATCATATTTACTCGCAGCTGGTGTAAATTCTTGAAGACCCATAGTGTATATTTCACCTAAGCGGCCATTATGCTCATTACCCTCTGTGCAATATTCGCGTGCTTTTTCTGTAAAACTGGCATCCTGCTCAACAATATCGGTTGTATTAAAACGCGACATCAGTAAATTTTTTGTTATACGACCAATACCCGCGCCACAATCGAGAGCGTTGTTTTTACCCAAGTCTTTTAAGTCTCTTAAAAAACTACTGGAACCTTGGATATCAATTCTATTTAGATATCCTAAACCACCAAGCATGCCGTTCACCGTAGCAGGAACTTCGGACCAATATTTTTGCGCTCTACCGTAAAAATCATTTTCGGTTATATTGTTTTGGTCAGCTTGTGGAGCTAGCAAAGTATCCTTGTTGAGCACAGACATGTGTGTTTCTTTATAAACTATGTTATATGAATATTTTTACAAGAATTTAAAATAAAAATACTAGCTCACTACACAACACATTTTTTGGCAGAACCTACACAAATGTCAAACTTGCTAACAAAATGCTTCTTCTTGTTGAAGTGTCTAGTCAAAGTAATTTGTGTTTATTCAGTTTAAAATTTTTGATGATTACGTTCGCAAAGCTATCCGAAATAAGTAAAATAAAACATAAACCAAAAATCATTTCCTAAAATATTAGTAAATTATGAATAAAAGCAAATTACTCCAGTTCTCGTGAACTTTAAAAGATTTTAAAGGATGTGGCAACGTCACAATCAGCACTTTGTCAGCAAATTCAGCGACAATCGGTCGCCATATTGGTAAAGTAAATTTTCCTAAAAATCGGTGAAGTAAAGTAGACAACGTCGTAGTTGAGTGTTACGTGAAAATAAGTGATTTATAATACAATTAAAAGTAAATTTAAAGTAATAAAATAGTGCTGATTGTATAATTAAGTGACTTCAAGTAAAATTGAAGGTAAGTTTTGACATATACTTCTTTCAAATGAGCTAAATTGTGGCGAAAATATTCCTGTACACATTCACATACACATTTTTTGTCTCTACAAAATATGGAGATTATATTTGTTTCTGGTGAAAATTGATCAAATAAGTGCCATGCTTCATTTAAAAAAATGCAAAAGTAGATTTACATATGTGTAAATTTTTTTTGTTATATTAACGAAAGTTTCATATGCAGGGACATATTTATATATATTAAAC
Organism: Bactrocera tryoni; assembly: GCF_016617805.1. Lineage (NCBI taxonomy): Eukaryota > Metazoa > Arthropoda > Insecta > Diptera > Tephritidae > Bactrocera > Bactrocera tryoni. The sequence continues at coordinate 79,775,449 of NC_052501.1, forward strand.
ATACATATACACATACATATGTGAATTTATATATACATGGTTTAGCGAATATGTACTTCGAGTGATCGCCATCATGGCGTAAATTTTGTAGCAACGTTTGCGATTCGTATGTTTACGTGTATTAAACGAAACTGTTGTAACGACTGACATGGCTATTGACGTTACCGCAATTATAATAAGAAATACCTTCTCTTGTCATTAAAAAATCAATATAAACGAAAAACTTTTTATTGCATTATTTTTAAACAAGTTTGCAAATACGAATATATAAATACGTTCGCTTTAGTTCATGGCAATGGTGTTAATTAATTTTTTTATTTTTGAAAGTATATTAATATTTCTGTATATTATATATATCATTTTAAAATTACAATGAAATTGTTTGTGTATGTGCTTGCGCGAACAACATGAATGTTAATGCTTCAAGAGTGTAAAACATGAAAAGTAATAGATATTCTTAATTTTCAGGAATTCACTTAAAATGGAAATGTCTGTGAAAACTAAAGACGAAAATGAAGCACGTGTGGCAGAGGAATATCTCTCCAGCTTGTCTGATCTTACTTGCAACAGTAAACCCTTAATAAATATGCTAACAATGTTAGCAGAGGAAAATATTGGATGTGCGTCAGTTATAGTTAAAGTGGTGGAGCAACACATCGCTAAGGTTAAACATTTTTTTAATGAATTTGAAATAGGTTAAAAAACTATAACATCGTATATCTTGGATGTATCATTTTTCGCCTTGATAACAATTCAAAACAAAATTCGTTTAACAGGCAACTTTAGGTATTTTAGTCAGTGTGTCGATAAAGTAATCACACTGAAAAACCCACAGAACGCTCACTGCTTGGAAACTTCATTTTCTATAGAATGATGTTTATCCAAAAACTTCAAAGTTTACTTACCCTTGGAATAATAAATGTTGTGTTCAATAAATTTGAGTAATCTGTGTTTTCGATTTCAACCAACGTGAGGCAAAATCTTGCCGTTAAAAATCAGTGTGGAAGAAGAATTGACTCTTATTTGTAAAAAAAAACTTCAAATATTCTAAGTGCTAAAAGTTTATCAAACCGCATAAATTTGTCAGTAGGGTCTTTTAGTTTAAAATGTTCTTCAGAAAATAACAATGAACAAGTGTTCGTAGTACCATAACTTCTTTAATTGAAATTTTTGAATATTAAAACGTATAACGTTTCAGTACGTAATATCTGTTTTGTGTTCTTTTACAAATGTCCATTATAACCAGATTTTATATTTTATCACATTAGCAAAGTTTTTAAAACGTTTTACAAATGTTAGATATTAATACAACAGATTTTTTCGATAGTAGACAAGCTATTTGGTTATGGTTAATCACAAATTATACCAAGTTGAGACTGTAGTGTTCCAGGCCTAAAAGTGTACGAAAATTTACAATACTACAAAATGTGAACATCTATTTAAGCTAGTTTGTAAAGAAAATAAGATTTTGCATGCGTATTTCTGGGAAATAGTCCCGAGAAAGTTTTTAAATTAATTTACAGCTTCAGCGGTCCGTAAAATCCACCGGATGTGGCTAAAAAGATGATAATATGCATATCAACATAAAAAAATCATTTTAAACCACTAACATATAAACTAAATTTAATAAAACTTCTTTACAAAGATCAGTTATTTTTGAATGTCTTTTATTTCGTGATACTGTTGTAGCTAAATATTTTAATAAATTTATATATAAACTTATAAGATTTTATAAAATGGCGCAATCTGTCAGGGAATGTCGAATATGTAATAAATGAGCTTTTGTCGATATGGTTTAGGTCAACATTTTTTCAGTTTTAGTTTTAGCAAGGTATTTATTTTTTAATTAAAAAAAAAACGTTTTTGTCTTTTACTTTTGGTTAAAGTTCTCGTATCTAATGTTAAGTTTACTACAATAACTTAAATAATAAAAATCTGAGTTAATTATAGTGAGTTAAAGGAATTATGATTACAAGGGATTTTAGTCATATTGCCAAAGAAATAGGCACACCTCAGCGCACTGCTGATGCTGTTTGTCGGTTGGATGCTTATCCCATAGGTGTCAATTAATTGCAGTTTTTTAAATGTATTTTTTCGTTTATTCCCACTGTTCCAATTCTACAGGTGCCGCCAGATATAAAGTTGCCTTTGCTATATTTAATAGATTCTATCGTGAAAAATGTGAAAAGCACGTATATTCATCTCTTCAGTCAATGTATTGTGAACATATTTTGCGATGTATTCGAAAAGGTAAGCATTTAATGCTGGAGAGCTTTACAGCTGTTGATAACTAATTTAATTTTTCCCAATATAGCCAAATTTGAACAATAGAATTTTATAACTACTTTTAAATAGAAAAGTTCTGTTTTTAGTGCACTGTTATGGTTATTATTATTTTGTTAACCAATATTTTAGTTGTCAACAGTATTTTAGTACTCGAAACTATTTTGGAGTTTTAAAGATTTTGTTTCATATGTATTTGTATTACAAAGGTTAATGAAAAAATTCGTGAACGTATGTATGCACTACGGTTAACTTGGAATGAGGTTTTCCCATCACAAAAACTATACGCATTGGATGTAAAAGTGAAGCGGATTGACAATAATTGGCCAATCACAGCAAAGCAAGTACCACAGTCCATCCACGTAAATCCAAATTTTCTCAAACCCGTAAGTAAAGAAAATATGTGGTATTGAATAATGTTTAAATGCAAATTTCTAAATTTTCTACATGTTAAATTTCTAGAATTATGATCTCAAGGTACAAGCCGGTGATGTTGAGGAGATATTACAAGCCAAAACACGAGAACTGTTGGAATTGAAAAAGCGTAAACTCGAACTAGAACTTGAAGCGACCAAAAAGAGCTTGGAAGAACAAGATAAACAGTTGTCGAAAGTAACAAACGGCCTCATGCCACCGGAAGCGGGCACTACAATGGGCGGTTCGCGCATGCCCGGCGTGCCAGCGCAAATAATGCCAACTGGCATAATGCCGCCTGGCTTGATGTCTCAACACCACATGCATCCACGGCCAACACATCCGACAATTGTGGGTGGTGGAGCGGTGCCACCAGCAGCACTTTTCCATTCAAATTTCAACCAATCCAGACCACAACAACAACCACAGCATATACCAGTTGGTATGATGCCTATGCCGCCTCAGGTAAAAAAAGCAACAAACGTATATTGGTCTTATATTGAAATATATATCATAATAATCAAATCATTTGGTGTAGAATTTCCCGCCTACGAGCACTAGCAACAAACCGAAAGTGCATCCTGTAAATCCCGCATTATTAAACACCATAAGACACCGTGATCCACGCTTGGCACGTCAACAGCAAATGCAAGATGCAACGCCATCAATGCGTGGCTCATCAAAGTCAAACACTTCGTCATCATTGCGTGGCGCCGATGATACAAATAAATCTGACAATAAGTCATCTTCAGCGTCGTCTTCGTATCGCAATGGTAGCAGCAGCAGCAGCAGCAAAAGCAGTCGCGGTGATTCGGGTAGTAATACGAGTACGGAAAGCCGACGAAAAGGCAGCTCATCACGTGATAAGGATAAGGATAAAGATCGTAAACGTAGCGAATCAAAGAGTTCCACATCATCCGGTAGTTCGTGTTCCTCGGAGCGACAGAGAGGCACCTCATCCAGTTCCGCAACTGGAACTACAAGTAGCCGCAGCAGTAAAAAATCAACTAGTAACAAATGTGATAAAGACGCTTTTGAGATTGCGCCACTTTCTACAACATTCAAGCGTAAATCCTCAACCACATTATTGTCGGGCAACGAGTCAACATCGTCAAAAAAGAAGGAACTAAAACGCAAAACACACAGTACACATACGTCACCAAACAGTAAGAATCGTTCACGGAGTCGTTCGCCAATTGATAAAGCTACCGGCGCTGGCTCAACAGTTGGCGCCGGCGGAAGCGGCACATTTTCGGATCGTGATGATAGACAAATATTTTCAACAAAGAAACTGTCGAAAGCGATCCTTTCTGATGCCGAGCACGAGGAGGAGATGCAGAAAAATGCCGCCGCATTAAAAGTAGAAAACAAAAGTAAGAATCGTTTACACTTTCACATTATTTCACAGCTTTTACGAGAAACATGTATTATCAATGTGCGCAAAGTAGAGAGACAGTTGGGCGCGTGTGGACTTTGGTTAGATTTGTACAAATATTTGAATTCTATTACATCAAGCAAAATACTATTGTTTTGAGACATTCCAGAAGCTATATTTGGCAATTACCCATTCGTATTTATTGAAATAAATACATAATATACACTTTGCCCGAAAATTTGACTCATTGTTAGGCATGAAGGGAGCTCTTCTTCGCTGTGTAAGCTCAAATTGTTTTGCTATGGCTTTGGTTTTTGTACCCTTTGGCTGTTGTTTTTTCACGTATTCTATCTAATAATTCGTTACTGTGTGTGTGTGTGTGGTATATTTTTTTTTATTTATACTGCTAAATATCGAATTCAAAGGTCAAAATAAGTAATAGTTTAAGTAGACTTTGAATGTGATAAAATAAATACTTTTTATGAAAAAATACGATCAACCAAAGTTGTTTTACTCGATTGTTATTTGAAAACGTTCACAAATCAAAAACCGTTCCTACTTCCCCCTGATTCTTATATGCATTTCGGTCGGGTATTCTGTGTAGAAGATTGCCAAAATATGTCTATCAAAATTGTACCAGGTTTAGTTTATGCCACACGTCCAATCTCTCTTTGAAATTAAAATACTTTCTTGTAAGAGTATACAAAAAATAATAATTTGTACATTAAGTAATAAGTTAGAAGAATTTCTGAGAAATTAGTAGCTAAAAGTAGCTGTGATACTCATAACATATAAACATATTTAGTTTAATAATGATAGTACTAAACAAACAATGCCAAGTGTACAAACATTTAAAAGAGAAAACTTATATAAAAAAAAATCATAATAAAGATTCGTAAAATAAGATAAAATCACGTTCATTGCTTGTATATTAAAAAATAATGTCAAGCAAATTCAAAACGAGTGAAAGCATATTAACACTACTCGCAGCAAGCTGACTTTGTATGTAGTTTTCTAATGTTTACATTTCCACTCAATCCTTATTTACTGCCGAAGGTACATAGACGCATATTTTATCTAATATTATATAAACGCCACCGCCACAACATTATAAAGAGTGTTTGAACTTTTTTTTTTCTTAATTTTTTTTCCAAACAGAAAAATTTTTTGAGCAAAACAAAGTACTTTTTTGGGTTTTTAGTTTGTAACGTTCATATTTAGTTTTTAGTAAAAGTAATATTTAGAAACAACTGAATTGACAAAATTTAACATGTATTAATATATTTTGCCTCAAAAATACTAACAACAACCTCAACAACTACACTCAACTCAATTTGCTACACTTGCAGTCATTTAATGGCACTTAAATTAATTGAAAATTTTTAAGGAAATAATTTTTCACAAAATACCTAAAAAATGTTATGTTAGACGTTTTTGTTTTAGATTCACCACCGTTTAATATACTAGCTAAAAGTAAAGTAATTTTTTTTGCTAACACTGATATTTTGTAGTAAATTAAAAACTGTTATCCGTTATAAATATTGTAATGACTAAATTTGGCTCGGACTGGTCTATTTAAATCACGCGCTAACCGAACCATCGATTCATGATGCTCAAAATAAGAGTTTTTTTTAATAATTGAAATTTTTGGGCTGTTAGTGCAATTTCGGGTTATTGCAGTTAGAAATTATTTTATAACCCAGTACCGCTGCAACAAGCACTCTATTATTTCTTGTGCGGTGTGTCTCCGTGTTTGGCAGAGTTTTTTTTTTATTTGTATACTCCCGTACCAATTTCACTTTATTATTTACATTGATGTTTGCACTCCATATGTGAGCATCAACTGAGCGCTTCCACCAAGACTTTATAACTTTTCCGCTATTTTTAATTTTTTAAAATTGGTTTAAGTAAATGCATTGTTTTTTTTATTTTATTTTCGTATTGAGTTTTTTAACGTAATTTGCTAGTCGTATACTTTTATAATGTGAATATTTAATATTGTCCTTGTAAATTTGTGGCAACTGTTTAATATTTTGTAAAAATGCAAATTATAATGGTTAATAATAATAATAAACCAAACAATAAAAATATTAATTAAATAAACAAAATAAATAGTAAGCATGAAAACGTAAGAGCAATGAAACAAACGTAAGCATAAAAAAAACCAATTTTAGATATTAAAATAGTGACCGACGGATGTTTGGCAATTGCTGCGCAAACGGACATTGACTTAAGGCATTTCCCCCCAATCGCTGCGTACGCGCCACAATTAGAACAGCTCGTAATAGCTTCTGCGGCGAATCTTAAAAATACTATAACTACTACTACAACAACAACATCAGCAAAAGTGTCGTTTAAAATTCAGAAATTGTATAATAAATTAGACAAATCTACAGCGCAACAACCGGCGACCACTGTTGCACTTGACTTCGACGACGAGATGTCAACGGCAGCAGCAGCAACAACAGCAAGAGCGGCAAACATAATTAAAGGGAAAGATGGAGTAACAACGTTCTTGAAAACTGAAACTTTTACTAAGCATAAAGTTGATACAGATGATAATAATGATGAAGGTGTTGGTAGTGGTGGTGGTGGTGGTGTTATTAGTGTTAGCGGTAGTGTTAATGCTAAGCGTCACAGCAGCCTTGACACTAAGGAACAGCTAGAAAGCAAGCATAAAGCGGAGCTATTGTCGCCAGATACAATGGAAATTGATAAAGCCGATAGCGATGAGAAGAAACGTGTCTCCACATCAAGAACAGATCTTGAAGAACCATTGGCCAAGAAGATTAAGCAAGCCAAATTCGATGCGTAAGTACACATGTGCACCTATAAACAATTACGATCATTTTCGCAGCCTGTCTCACGAATATTTTTTTATTTGTATTTAATTAATTTTAGATTATTTGGAGACGAAGATGTAGACTTGCGTACTTGCATACCACCGCAGATGCTAGCCGTACAACAGCTACAACATAAATCACAACAAGATAGTAAGTCGCCAACACCACCACCTCCTCCATTTATAACAGAGGAACAGAATGCGGAGAGTTGGAATAACTTGAAGGTGAGTAAAGACAATAAGAGGACGAAGTCGCAAAGTCATAACAAAGTGTTGTAGTGCCGAGGCTTATGCATTAGTCGTATTTTTTAAATCTGCTTTAAAGAATCACAAATTCTACTTGATTTTTTTGTTATCTTTTATTGTTTTTAAGACCTCAAAAAATACGAAAGCAACATCATCACCTACGAAGAAAGCATCGACTTTGGATGACGTGCGTGCCAAACTGGCAAAAGCAACTAAATACAGTAAATTTAATAAATCCGGTAAATGTTATATTTTAAAAATAAGTAATTTTTGTATAATATTGTTTTTTTTTTACAGAAAAGTTAAGTAAGGATATTACCCAGCGTGTTAAACTATCAGAGCCACAATTAAACGATGACTCTCAGGATGCCAACGACGAAAAAATACGTACGATTGTAGCACAGGCACAGGAGCTGCTAGAAACTAACTCTATCAATCAGGATCAATATAAGAATCTTATGCAGAAAGTAATGTCAATCAATGAGACGAGCAAATTGAAAGAGGCAAAGAAACGTGAATCGCTTGAAGGCAGTGCTGCAACGAAATCCAAGCAAATTGAAGAGGACGAGGAAACTGCAGAAGAACAACGTGCCGCAGCGGCACGTGAAGCTGTTCTTAAGAAGCGTATACCAAAATTACGCAGGCCTTCAGCCCCTACAAGCGACAATAATGCCAATAATTCCATGCCTACCACTGAACTAGTCAATAGCAATTCCTCAACAACACGTTCGCCCATTTATGATGAGCGTAGCAATGACAATAGCGATATAGCTGCTTTACAGCGCTCCAAGCCGCAAAGGGAGAAACGCTTAAAACCAACAAAATGGGGTGAAAAAGTGGATGGCGTTGCCATCGCAGCTAATATGCCAGGCAATTCAAATCCACCTAAATCATGGACTAAGGGTAATATGATGCGACCACATCCAAATATCGGCGGCTACCGTGGTGGACCACCGCCAAATATGCCCATCATGCATCCGCAAATGCCTTGGCAAATGCAACTGCCACCTGTTGTTGCGCCCGGTGGGCCGCCATTTGTGAATTCTGGCCCGATGATACGTAGCAGCGTACCACCGCCTCCACAAGCACCAATGGTGCCGATTATACCACTACCACCTAACATACCGAAACCGTGCAACTCTATTGATAATCCGCAGGCCGATTTAGTGCGCACCATCACGATAGATGGACTCTCGAAGGAGATACGCATTTACGATCAGGTAGCCATTGTGTTCATGGAATTGGATCAGCCACGAGAAATCGGTTTTCAAGCGGGTCAACGTTCGATTATCATTGATGATGAGCCACCAATAGCGTTGCAATTCAATGATGATTATAAAACGTTCAGCATTAACGGTCAGCCACATCGTTTGCGTTTCGGGTTCCCGTCGCGCGAACTGTACATTGATGATCAGTGGTATGAGATATATTTCGGTGGACCGCCCGTCTCGATTCCCTTACAAAATAGAATACATATACTTAAAGCTGAAGGCCCGCCACCACAAGTGAATATCGGTGCGCTGCGTCGAGATTTGGTTGTGGGTAAGATCAATATGATTGTTGATGCACACATTGTCATACCATTGTTCCTGGATGCGAAACCGCAAAGTTTTAAATTGGGAAACCAAGATCACACTGTACAATTTGCTGATAACCTATTGACAGTATTGCTGGATGGCGAGCCCGCCAAAGTGGAGTATGGCGGTTTGCCGAAGAGCTACGTACTAGGGGGTATAAGTTACTTCATACGGTTCGGCGCTTTGCCGCAAGGTTTGAAAGCAGGACAAATCGTAGTTAAGGATATGATTTATGTGAAAACCGAACCGCCGGCTCCGGAATCAATACAAACAATCGCGCCAGCTATTCAGGCAATTGACGAACCGCTACCTGAGAGTACACAAAAAGATATTGATAATAAGACTGAGCCGGAAAAAGAAAAACAAGAAAATATTATGGACGCAGCGGAAAATGTTCAATTGGAGGCATCGTCAACTAAAACACCCGAAAGTGTAGAAACAACGAGCACAGTTAGTGAACCAGAAGTGGTTGGTACAGCAGGCAGTGGCAATTCGGCTATACCAATATTCTCTGCCACGGCATTGAATAAAATTAATATCGATGAGCTGTTCCAGAAACTAGTATCCTCTGGTATTTTGGGTGGAGCGGGCAATGTTATAGCATCTAGTAACAAGGATGCCGGTATTTTGCCCTCAGCTGCCGCGCCTGAGGAGGAGCCACCTCAACCGGTTGCTATACGCCCAATCGACCTGACCAAATCGGAAACGATTAAAACACGCCAATTGGCAATTGTCGATACATTATTCTCTGGTATGCAATGCAGCAGTTGTGGTGTGCGCTTTCCACCCGAGCAAACTATCAAATATAGTCAGCATTTAGATTGGCATTTCCGACAGAATCGGCGCGAACGAGACCTGTCGCGGAAGGCACATTCGCGTAAATGGTATTATGATCTAGCCGACTGGGTGCAATATGAGGAAATTGAGGATTTAGAAGAACGTGAAAAGAACTTTTTCGAATCGCAGCAAAATGATGTGGAAGCATCGGACGAGACGTCAAATCAAAAGTGGCTAAATTCACCGGTACCGCTTAGTTGTCCGGCTTTACCAGAAGATGTCGATCGTGTCTGCGATATGTGTCAAGAGAAGTTCGAACAATTTTATCACGAGGAAACTGAGGAATGGCATTTGCGCAATGCCATTCGCGTGGAAGATAAAATATATCATCCGTTATGCTACGAAGACTACAAGGTAAAGAAAGAAAAATTTGTGTTTTACATTTTAAACTAAAATAAAATTTGGAACATCCAATAGGCTGCATTGAATGCTAAAGTTGAAGAAATAGAGGAAAAGGAGAAAGACAAGGCTGCAGAGGAGACAAATACCGATGATGATATGATTATCAAAATTGAAGGTGATGACCATAGCGATGGTGAGTGTTTTTTTTTTATGTTTCTACATATATTTCGTTAAATACGAGGATATAGTATGTTTAAAATTGACACCAGCAAAGAGCAGAATATATTTTTCGTGACTGTACTTAACCATAAGACATGTTAATTAATATACATATGTTTTTTCAGTTGAAGGTGTAAAATCAACTGACAATGTTCCGGAAGACGACGACGATGATGTTATCGTATTGCCTAATGAGGAACCCTCTGTGACAGAAATTGACGATGACGATGAATATGTACCGGAAAGTGTACCGCCAATCGCAGATAAAGATTCCATTGACATTGACACTGAAAATAATGTCGCAGAATCAGTAGACGCAGATGCAGATGAGGATGCCGCTGGATCAGATGTGGAAATACAAGAGCCGCACATTCCATTCACAGACTTGGATACATATGTGGAAAAGGAACAACCGGATACCGACGAAACTTCACAAATGTCATTCTTTAATGTGAAAATTAAAGAAGAACCAAAGGATGATGATGAGGATGAAGATGACGGTTTTGAGGATGTTGGTACTGTGCTGATACCACCTGATGAAGAGATCTCCATACAGAGCAGTGGTAAGTACAAAATATTAAAATTTAAAATAGATTAATTTCATATTTCGTTTGTTGCTAATGAAAATTGTATTTTATGATTTACAGAAGAAACACAAACCCAAACGATTGCGTCTTCGACGTCGGGCATGTCGCCTACTGCCGAACGGCCACCCTCCTCACAATCACTTGTTCAAGTCGATACAACGGAATTCGCTGAGGGCACTAGTACAAATACAGTAACCGCAACTCCGATTGATTTGAATACCTCGATTGATGGCAATCTCGGCAGCGAAGATGAACATAATTTATCCACAGTTGGTCCATCACCTGCGATACCATTGGCTAGCTTAGTTAATAAAATTAAAATAAATATAGCTAAGAATAGTATAACAGCAAATAATAGTAGTACTAGTAATAATAGTAATAGTAATAATGGTGGTAGCGCCTCCGCGACCGGCACAACATCTGTAACGGCGGTCAACAACATGCTGATCAGTCCAACCAAAGGCTCAACGGTGTCTGATGCGCATACAGCCGATGATAATAAAGACAACCCTAACGGTGCTGGTGGTGAAAATATAACACCATATAGCCATGTATCAGCCATAAGTGTTGTGTCCACAATACCGGTACTATGTGGCGGCGGTACGACTGGCGTACGTACCACTACCCTAGCGCCGGTGGTGTCGAGCAGCAGTAGCAGTATAAAAAATATAGCTGTCAATGCAGAGTCCAATGTAAGTACGATATCTGTTATTGGCAGCTATGGCAGTACATCCTCAGCGCCACGTTATTTCCCTCCATCAAGTACCAGCACAGTTGTGCCGACTGTTTCGAAGCGTCAAACAGCACCACCGAAAACGTCGACGCCACCGCCGCCACAAGAGGAATCGTTAACGTACGAATTGAAACCGGCTTTGCAGAATATCAAACTCACTAAGGCGAAAAAAGTACAATGTGGCATCGAGACATCGGGCCTCTGTTCAGTTATGTAAACGACACGAGCAAAATTTTGGCACATTATTTAGAAACTAAATGGAATGCCATGAAGGGTTTAACATACTTATATAGTTTTTCAACTTTTCACATTGGAATGTGAATGAGAGAAATTTTACGCTATTGTACATATGCATATACATATGTACATGTGAATATGAGTGGATATGTGTATTATGCTGTTCGATGTTTGGGGAAATTACATACCAACATTGATGATAGATTGTTATTTTAGTATGAACATTTTAAAACAACAACAACAACATTAATGTTTTTAGTTTAATTTTTTTTACCTTACTTTTAGAAATGTATTGAAACACTTAATTTTGTTGAATTCGGCGTACTTCTTTTGGTGCGCTTGCGCAAATGAATGTGTGTGCGTGAGTGCGTGTACAGTTAAGCGTGTGACTTGAGGTCAATGCGTTTATATACTCTTTTAAATACATTAAATAGACGCACTCGGTCAAACATGAGTATATTCAAGCCAGCAATTGCATTCTCACTGCAACACATTTGGAGTATTTATACCAATAAACAGAAAATATAAAGAACATTTTGTTATTACTTATTTACTTTTTTTCACATATGATTTGTAAAATTTTCTTCATGAATAATATAAATAATAAACTGCATTGCCTATCATTATGGAACCAAATACAAAACGGTCTTTTTATTTTAGAATGTTCACTAGTGAAAAAGTTGAGTTGGGGTTTAAAGTTATTGCCACAGGCGGAAATCTATTGCAGAACTGGTAGGTCTAGGAAGTATATAAGTAGTCGGAATCGTTAGGACTTATTGTCACAGAAGAGTAAATTCAAAAATGTGCAGATCCTAAGGAAATAATCAAAAAACTACTGACAGTTTACTTTGATTTTGAAAGATCATACCTTAAGGTGCCAAAACTGTTTGGTTGTTGTGGTCAGCTAAATTTTAGTTACCGTTACTGTTTTCTGTGTCATCTCATAAGAATTTAGACAGTCTTGGTCAAAAGATAAGAGTTTGAGTTCATCGAGCATACGAAGTATTAGCTAATGTTATGCGGATACTTGTTAACAAGTTTTTTTCAAGCCTGGATGGATAGAAATAAAATTTTCCACAATATTAACGAGAAGTTAGAATAACTTAAAATAAGATAAAAACAACGTACTGTCCACCTCCCCCTCAAACTCCGGCGATATAATTAATGATAAAATTTACTGTTAATGAACCGATTGAATGTTTATGAGCTAGCTTAATTGATTACTTTTCGGCATAATGTGTTTAATGGCGAATCGAACAAGCAACTAGCATAAATAAAATCGCTAATATGATCTATGCGGTTGTATTCCTGTACTCACATAATCTCCTATATTGGATTTAACTATATATCTTTGTTGCGACTTTTATAAGTAATTTGTTTTTGTTTTACATGAAAGCAGAGATCAAACATAATACGGTAGAGAGTAGCGAAGAAAAAAGACAAAAACTGAATTTTTGAAACACATTCATCGCTATAGAATCGATTAATAGTCGATAAGAATCAATTACCCACAGTAAAAGATACGAGCATAGTCTGCAAGTGCTGAAGTTAATTTAAGTTGTTTTGTATATACATATTTAATAAATAATGCGAAATTCTACAACACCAACGCACACTCTGAATTTCCCCGAGCAATTAGAGTGTTTTGAATTTTGTAATAGTGATTTTGCATGTAATTTAGTAGCGCTTGCTAGTCATAAAAAGATTATATTGGGACTCATAAATTTGCCGGTAAATATTGTGCATGTTAAAACAACATGTGTGATGGAACACCTTTACATACGACAGAGTATATGAAATATTTGTTTAGGAAGAATCTGGCTGCTTTGATTGGAAACGTGTGAAGGATTTGTACCACGAAAGCCGTTGTGTTTCATTATGTTTTGCGCCGGAAACTTCAATGGTAGTAGTGCCGAAATCGGTTATATTTTGCGCTGCAGGTTCAGATTTTCGTTTGCGTATATTTCGCACAGATTTGCAAAATTCTGACACTGTTCAAATACTCAATGGTAGGTAGGAATGAACATCTCCATATGCATTAATGTTTTATACACCACATTATTTACACAGGTCATAGTAATTATATCAATGAGGTTATATGGGATTGTAATGGCGAATTCCTGGCATCAGTTGGCGACGATAACACTTGTCGTATTTGGGATACAAAATCAAATTTTGAAAATACTATAACATTTCATTTGCAATCAGCTGGTATGTCGGTAAAATGCCACCCGGAGGAACCACGTAAAGTCGTTGTGGCAGAGAAGAGAGGAGTAATACATTTATACAATATCCAATCACAAGTAGCCATAATATCCGTAGAAGCACAAAAGTCGCCACTAAAATCAGTGGATTGGTGTCCATTAAATCGAATGTGCATAACAGCGCTTGTAGCTGGCGATATAATATCGTGGGATTTGCGACGACCAACGCCCATCGATATAAAACAAGTACATGAAGATGGTGGACAAATTGTACGCATTGCGCCAAATGCAGAGACTGTGGTAGCAAGTGTTGGACGTCCTGATGTAGCAGTTAAGGTTTTCACCGCAAAATCGCGTATACCCTTAGTTGATGCCACGCTTAAGCTGTATGGTGGCTTGTCTTGGCACCATCGCTTGCCCTATATAGGTGTGGCTACAGATCGTAAATTATGCTTATGGAAGTTGCAAATTAAATAAACTACAAATGTGTTTGTGCTTTGAAAAATTGAAAGCATTTTTAATTTTATATAAAATATTTAATTTTTTGTGGCAAATGAGTAGACGGAACAGAATAATAAATTTTTATTTATTGCCGTTAGCTGTTGTAGCCAAATATTCCTTGTAACGCACTTCTTGTTGTTGTTGCAGTTTAGTCAGCTTTTTTAACACACCTTTGCTTAACTCCTTACCGTCAGCGTCATGTGTTGGTAAACCCTGAAAGTTAACGAATATATGTATATAAATTTTGTTTTCATCCAAACATAAGTGCATGTTATTTTGTATTCATTTAAATATAATTACTTACATTTTCATCAAATTTAGAATATTTCTCTTTTTCATTAAGGAACATCTCTTGTGGGTTAATACGTTTCTGCGCTTCTTTAGCGGCCAACAGTTGGGCAGCAGCTTCCTGTTTTCGTTGTTTTTCAGCTAGACGCTCTGCATCGGCAATTCTTTTCGCTTCACGCTCCCTCAATAATACTTCCCGATCCACCAACTTAACGGCATATTTGCCGTTTTCCTTATCCTCTAGCCGCACACCCAAATTGGGCAGTACATCATCACGTAATTTATCGCACAATTGTAAGATAGCATTTGCTTTTATAGTCTTCGCTTCTTCACGCACGTTATTCCGGAATTCGGCTATTGCATCCACATATGGTAGTAAAGTTTTTTCAATGTCCACATTACTATTAATACCTCCGCTCACGGGGAAACCAATACCACCACGTGGTCCATCAATAGCACCGAATATGTGCAGAATATCCGTAATATATGCAGCAATCCGACGCAGTAAAAGGCAGTTCACGTGATCTTTATTATCACGTATGTAGACATTGGAAACGGAGACCAAATCACGCAACGCATCTAGAGTGCTGCGCGTATCAACGTTGTCTGCAAACCAAGACCATTTATAGAATAACCACTATGTTGCGATTTGTTAGTAAACTGTAAACAATATATTACCGCATAATGCAGCATGTACTGCATCGCGCGTTGTCTTTAATTTGTCTTGCAAGGAAGCTTCCGCAGTTGTCCATACGCCAAATTGTGCACTTGGGGAACCATTATCTATATGCCGAGTTAAATCTTTTACATTTAAAAAGAATTCCTAAAATACATGAATTTGAATGACTAGAAATATTTTTTAGTTACGAGAAAGCACTTACATTCATGAATCGTTCATATTGGCATGCCATCTCCATTGTGTTACTTGAGTAATCGAGCGTATCTTTCCACGAATGTAATAAAAATGCTAATCGCATCTGACATGCAGTATTTTTATTTAATGCTTCTTTTATCGAAATGAAATTTTTTAATGATTTCGACATTTTACAACCCGAAATGGTTAAATGACCAGTATGCAGAAAGTATTTTACCCATTCGGATTGATCAAAAGCGGCTTCGGATTGAGCTAATTCATTGTCATGATGTGGAAATTTTAAATCGACACCGCCGGTGTGTATATCAAACATTGAACCAAATACGTCCGAAGCCATGGCGGAACATTCTATGTGCCAACCTGGACGACCTCTTCCCCAAGGACTGTCCCACGAAGGTTCACCTGCTTTACTTGCCTTCCAAAGTGCAAAATCGTTGGGTGAACGTTTTTCAGAGAGACGCTCCGCTGTGAGCGACAAGTCTCCTTCACCTTCTTGCAATGACTTCGTATCACCATATGCTTCGGGCACAAGTTTGGCATAGTGATGTTTTTCGCGTTTATCAAAGGCATTCACATCAAAGTAAACCGAACTGTTTGCATTATAAGCAAGTCCGTTATCGAAAATTTTTTGAATAAATTTGACAATCTGTGGTACGTATTCGGATACACGGGTAAGTACGTCTGGCGGTAATATCTATAATATAAAATAATTATTACAAATAAAAGAAATTTTAACTTTCCGAATCTGGGCAAAATACTAACATTTAACGCTGCCATATCTTTGTGATATTCATTCTCCCAGTATCGTGGCAAAGTTTCGAAGATAGCATTATCCGTAACAGTAGAGCCTTCCTTGCGATCCAGCCAATCGGATATGGGATCTTTTGCTTCGGTCAAATATAAGACGCGCGCTTCATCTATCTTTTCTGGATCGTTACTGGCTACAGCCATAATAAGCGTTTCCATTGCATCATTCATTTTTATTAACATTCGTTCAAACATAAGTTTTTTATTAGGGTCTGTCGCTTCTCTACAGATTACATTGAAATTGTCCAATACCTCTTTTTGATCGGCTAATAATACGTCCAAAGATATCGTGGTGGCTACTTTCACATATCTTTCATAGAGATAGTTTTGTCTTGCACGTTTAATGATCTTATCATCAATATCAGTTATGTTCATCACATAAAAAATATTGTAACCAAAATAGTCCGAAAGTATTCGTCGTAAAATATCGAATGAAATGTATGACCTAAAATTGAAATCATAGTATTTCAATGATAATTACGGTAGCAAGCAACGTATTTATCTCTACTTAGATATATACATAAGTATATAGCGTCTATGTTGGCAGACGTGGCAGTAATTTTCAATTTTAAATTTACCTAGCATGCCCCATGTGTGTTGCATCGTATACTGTTGGACCGCAACTATACCAGGTCACATTATTACCATCCAGTGGGATGAATTCCTCTTTTTGCCTTGTTAAGCTATTGTACAGCCGCAATTTTGGACGGTCTGTAGTTGCTGGGGGCAGCCATTCCGGTTGAGTTCGTTTTGACATAATTAACTTGTACGGTTTAAATTATTGTACTTATATTCGTTTGGATCTTTAACAGAACTCGATTTTCACAAATAGTCGCAACACAGTTAATATAATTATATACTCTATTTATCTGTATCATATGTATTATTCACCGATCAAACGACTTTCAACGTGTTACAAGAAATTGCACCAGCCGGAGCACATTGACAGATGTGTGCATATGCCTGTAGGAAATCAAAACATTAGATCAGCTGTTATCTATGAATATGTCTGCAGAAAAACAATCCCCAATATCAATTTAATACTATATATAAGGTGAGTTTATTTTGCAGTATAAATTATAAAATTA
This sequence comes from Bactrocera tryoni, assembly GCF_016617805.1. NCBI lineage: Eukaryota > Metazoa > Arthropoda > Insecta > Diptera > Tephritidae > Bactrocera > Bactrocera tryoni. The sequence continues at coordinate 79,792,903 of NC_052501.1, forward strand.
TTTTAATTTTTTTTAATGTTCAATGCGGTTTTTGTAATGAGAACAATTCAAAATCTGTATCGATTTTAAAAAAGCACCATAGTAGTGAGCACTCATTAATAAATGAAAACGTTTATGAAACACTTAATACCAATTTTATTTTCAACAGCGCAATTTGTTTTTACCGATGGACGAGGAAAGTTTATTAAAAACAGCAAAGTAAAAGCAACTGTTACAGTCAATTCATATAGAAGTTTTGCTTCGCTTTGCGTCTGACATTTTTTTTGACAGAAAAGTTCCATTTACGCATTTGTATGAGTACATTCACACAAAAAGTTTTCGACGCAAACCCAAGCAAAATGTTGGACAACTCTAATTGTTTTACGCTTTGCTAAACAACAGTCGCGATTTTTATTAGAAAGGAAGGCTGAAATCAAAGTGTTTATTGTGGCATACCCTTTGTTTTCTAAACTTCGTTGTTATTGTATGAACTTTCACGCAATGCGAAGAAAGTTGTATGTGAATTGGGCCTTAAATCTATTTTGATACAATAACTGTTATCGATAATTTTGTGCATTATTTTTGCCTCCCCCACTTTTTGTTTATCTTGTTTAACACTTCTCTAAAAGGGGTAGTTTTCGGTTTATTCAAAGCATTCGGCTGTGTACTTCCGTTTAGGCTAGACGAATTTTTGTACAACTGGTGGTTTTAAATAAATTTGCAATTTTCTAAATTAAAATTTGTTTTAAATGGGGAAAGTTTTGTGTTTGGGTTATCAAGTATCAAGGTTGCTTTTGGGATGGTTAGGTGCAACACTTTCCATCATCGGAATTATATTGCTTTATTATTGCCTGGAAAATCCGGATATTTTGGCGAGGTGGTTGATGTCTTTAGCGGACGACCAAGCCAAGATCGACTACAAGGAATTACGCAGGGGTAAGTCATATGATATGCGTATATACATACATACATATGTATGTATATGTACATATGCCTACACATACATACATACATATATATAGATACATACATACATATGTGCATGCTGCATAAGAACCTTTTATCCATACTAATAACTAATCATGAATTAAAAATTTTGGTTTATTGCAGATGTGGTTTGGTCATGCGTGCTGTATATTGTCTTAAGTTTTGTAAACTTGATGACATCCCTTGGTTTAATATTTGGCATCAATAAGGTGAGTTAATAGCATAGTTTGTGCATTTCACATAATTTTTTATCTCAATGAAGAGTGGCTATAAATCAATGCTCTTAGATTATACATAAAATTCACGGGTTTTTAATATTAGGTATACATACGAACACACTATGGTATACCTTACTTGTATCTACATATATGTATATATATTTATTTATGCGTGTATGTATGTATTTGCTTTTTTCTACACAAAGTCGTATACCTGGCTGTGAACACACGCTCAACGCTTGTAAAACCATAGCTAACATAGCTAAGGTATACATATACTACGTACATATGTATGTATGTAAGAACATGTGTGTGCTTCAACACTTAAAGAGTTTACTTTCTACTGGATCATTATATTTAATAATTTTATTTTTGGACAAAGCAAAAATCAGTACATTTAAGCATTCGAACAAATCAGTTTTTACGAAATTCGCACTTCTAAAACCAGGATAGTAAATAAGAAAATTTAGCTCAATTTTTAATTTTTCAGATACTTTCACTCAATCGGAGTAAGACTTAGCCAAACCAGTGCCACCAACGTGTGGCAATTCTCATATAAAATTAGTCAAAAATGGCCTACACTTTTCTTTACCCCAGACTCCAAATTTGAAAATTTAATATTTCAAAACAAACAAATTTTTAATTTTAATATTTAATATTGTAATTGATTTCATCTCATTTCAGTATTGTGTACCGTCCTTGAAATATCCATTCATACATTTAATAAAAAAACAGGAAAAAGTTGTGAAATACAAGATCGCCACAACTTTGCCGGCCGGAAGTGACCATCCATCAAAGACATTTAATGTGTAAAATGGCGCCTCCTTCACACATGAAAAATACATACATATGCACACAAACACATGTGCATAGGTATGACGAGGATTTCACTCCGGAGCACAAGTCTACAAACTAAACTAAATTAAATCAATTAAACTTAAACTTAAATATACAAATATTCACTCATATACATATGTACATACATAGGAAAATATACTAACACAATCATGTTCATATCAATCATACATGCATACATACAAACGAACAAATACAAATGTAATATTTACATGTACTTTTCATACAAAAAACAATTAAATGTAACAGAAAAACAAAAACAAATGAATCTCACTATTTTCAACACACCAAACAGCTAAATATATTTTATATATGAAATGCATTACATTTGATAAGCATATACTAGTATATACATACATATGCATACGTATGTATGTGTGTATATATTTGCTTCAGTTCAGTGTTAGATGTTGGCAACGCGACACGCATTGTAAGATGACGGCTGGAAAATTTTAAATATCGCAAAACAACAACACGTTTTAAATGGACGCTTGTTTTAAAGTGGGTTTGTATGTATTATATATGTATATGCATTTTCTATTTATTTAACAGGAGAAAAAATAAATAAATCAAAAATTGATTATCTCATCCAGGGAAATACTCTACGGCAACTAAGTCGGTGATCACATTACGAATTTTGAATACCAAAGTTTAATGAACCCCTTTTGTAGTTTTTATTAAAAAAAAATAATCAAAATTAATTGCTGTAATTATTCAATGGGTATAAGTTAAATAAAAAAGTTAACTTAAGTTATTTGAAAATGTAAAAGTATTGTTTCAGTTTATTTAAAAAATGGAGTTCATTTCTTTAAGATACTTGAAATGTTGACTCTTATGAGGTGATTCTTTTTTTAATAAAAAAAATTGTGTTGTTCCGGACATAGCACTATTATAGAAGTTTACAAAGATTGCGACTGGAAGGAAATGCCTTTAGACTTCCTTGGGCGAAAATTTCAGATCAATATCTCAAAAGCTCTAGTTCCTCGCGTATACACAGATAAGCAGATGATCATGAATTAAAACTAAATATTTGTATTAAACATTTAATTTAATTTTCAAGTCTTGTTTTATATTACAAAAACCATTATTTACTAAAGTTAAAACAAAATGTTATTGTTGCATATTTAAAATATTGAATTATGTACTTCCATTAACATGCGACACTGTGTAGGAAACGTTAAAATCTGACAATCAGCTGATTGACTGTAACAGTTCGGCAAACGCCATTGTTCATTATCTATGGATGTGCATTTGTGCTATCGGAAACTCCGTTGTTTGTAATCACTTTTCGTTCCAAAACAATAAAGCCGCGTTAAATTTAATAATATAATATATTCATATTGTAATTGATAACTTTTTGATAATTCTTCAAAATGTTACAAAAGTATTTTTGTTTTCGCCTGGAGACGGCTGCTATGATCATTGGTTGGTTTGAAACAATTGGTTCAATCTTATCAGTTTTAATATTTGGCTTCTGCTTGGGTTATGTGGATGATATTGTCAAGCAAATTATAAACCAAGCGCAAGACAGTGACCAGCTAAATCCTGATGAAGTTCATAAAGGTAATTAATGTGTTCCCACTATAAAAATACATCAACGTATATACTTGTATGAGTGTGTGTATTGTGAAATTACGCATTATTCCGTTTAGCTTTTATTCGCTGTCTTATCTATTCTTTCGCTTATTTTGCAGTTCTCGTTATTGGATTTGTCTTCTTTATCATATTGAGTGCAATAAATCTATTTGCATCCATTGGCTTATTATTGGGCACCATCAAGGTAAGTTTGCAATAAATAAGACTTCTCATATCTACATATATATAATTATATATTATATGCATAAAAGTGCATAATTGCATATACAATTAAGGATCTCGATAAAAATAAGGTTGAGTTTTTCTCTTTTACCGATAAATGAAAGAGAAGAATGCAGTTGGTGATATGATCTCATGTATGTATGTTTACTTATACACACATTGAGCTTTACTCTTCAAATTTTTGAATTAAACGATATTTCCATTTTTTAAACCAATTATCTGCTCACATTAATTTGATTCTTTGAATTCTTACTTGCTTTAATGCATCAATAAATAACAAAATATTTAATTAAAATTTTATTTTTTTATATAACACATTTATCGCTTATCAAGTATAAATAAACAGCATTGTTGTTTGAATATGGCTATACATATGTGTGCGTAAAAAAGCAGTTAAATATGCATCATGAAAATATTCTGTGCGGGGATTTACAAACACTTATTATAGATTACACTATTGCGCTAATGACTCAGTTCAGGCGTTCCTGTATTAAGTAGAATACTCCTTAAAAGATCCCAGTGCGAAATATATTTAAAATGTCAAATGGAAACATCAAAATATCATATTATTACTAATTAAGCCAGATTTTACAAAAAAAATTCGTCAAAAGTTATGAATATAACTTAACTTATATAATATACATATGTATATTAAATTGGTCTATAGTTTACCAGCAATGCTAGATTTTTATTTTGACTTCTAAATACAAAAACATCCGCATAAACCCAGCCATAGCAATCTTATGTTTGGGAGAGATAAAGTATTACTCTTTCTTATTATTAATTCCAGTGTAATTATATTAACCAATGTACCAAGCGAAGATAAAAAAGACCCCATACACAAATGCTTACGTACATATATGTATACATACATATATATCTAGGTATGTATGTTGCGTGATTTTCAAAAATGTAAATAAAGTGGATCTTTAGAGATTATATGCACGAACACAAGATAAGCGGAGCTAAAAAATCTCATTGCATTTGAAACAAATTATTAATAACGCAAGTAGTTATTTTTGAAGTTGCCATGTTATATGCATAAACCCGTCGTGTATACAGTAATGATGATGCGTTTGACGAATGTAGAGCCCTCAGCTACGTTGTCAAACATATATTTTGCGACTTTTGCTCGACGTCGTTTTTGCAAAAGATGCAGGTTTTTTGGTACGAGTATAGCATAGAATTGCCACGCTTCGTATTCAAAAATTAACCAAAATGTATTGCGTCTATCTAAAATACATAGATGTTCAAATTCCATTTTAAAGAACTTTTTTGGTGTTTCGTCGTTAGCAGAGGTAAAGTCGTCCATTCCAATGAGGCAAGTTTTCGATAACTTCGCGACCTTCACGGAATGCTTTGTGATACTAAAATACTCGTGTTCGTTATATTGTAGACTCCTCAAAACACTTCTCCAACATTTGCAACGATTCTGAAGCTGTAATTTCATTAGAAACGCAAAATTCCAAGCTAACTCGTTCAACGGCTTACTATATTCTTCGTCCCATTTGAGTACAACTCGGATGGTCAAATAAACATTATTACGTGTTTTAATATATTCGGTTTTTATGTATTGTGTCCATTTCTTTCGTAAACTTATTGTATAAGTATATATATTTGTATTATTAACAAAGATATTTTGTTTTTATTTTCAGGAACGACATCTCTTGATACTGCCTTGGTTGTTTAATTCACTTTTCTCCCTTTTATTCTGCTTTATTTACTACTTTATATTAATTGACTACATTATTTCTGTGCAAATTCCGTTTTCATCTGGTTTTGGATCGATTCTATCAATTTCCCTCAGTTTGGGTAAGTATTGATGTAAAGTACCAATTATTATTTTTTCTGTGTTGTAATTTCACTTTTGTTTCTTTTTTTCTCGTTTTAGCTCTAAAACTTTACACTTGGTTGGCGATGTATTCACTTTTCAAAAATATTCGCAATAACCGCGAACAACGAGAACAATTGCTTCGTCCAACAGGCGGCTTATATCCATCGTATACCAATATGTAATATGAATATTAAATACACTTATGTGTAACATCATATATACTGGCGAAGAAAATCTACTTATTTACATACATATATCCGAAGTGTGCTAAATTGGTTAATGTAACCAACATTCAAAAGTATTATACTGGTTATATTTAAGAGAGAGTAATTTAAAATTTACGAACACAGAAATCTATATAAATGTATTCATTCGAAAACGAAATAAAATACAATTATACGTAATAACATGTAAATTATTTTTTCTTCTATTTTAAGAGTATACTATATAAAAATAAAGCGATGAAGTTTCTGTTGGGTTTGGTTTATGGTTGACGACTCCTCTACTTTATTTTGCGTGGCATTCTTCCCTTTTTATACAAAATTTTCAAAACATAACGAATTTCTTCATTATTTTCATCCATTTTTGGACAGGTAGGCACGGTGCCTGTGATTTAACAGTCATAATGTAATCTCGCTGGAAGCTGGCTGTTAGCTGGCTCTATAAAAGAAAAGCAGCCACGGTGCCTGGTCAGTGCTTGTGATGTGATTTAACAGTCAAAATGTAATCTCGCGGGAAGCTGGCTGTTAGCTGGCTCTATAAAATAAAAGCAGGCACGGTGCCTGGTCAGTGCTTGTGATGTGATTTAACAGTCAAAATGTAATCTCGCGGGAAGCTGGCTGTTAGCTGGCTCTATAAAAGAAAAGCAGCCACGGTGCCTGGTCAGTGCTTGTGATGTGATTTAACAGTCAAAATGTAATCTCGCGGGAAGCTGGCTGTTAGCTGGCTCTATAAAAGAAAAGCAGCCACGGTGCCTGGTCAGTGCTTGTGATGTGATTTAACAGTCAAAATGTAATCTCGCGGGAAGCTGGCTGTTAGCTGGCTCTATAAAAGAAAAGCAGCCACGGTGCCTGGTCAGTGCTTGTGATGTGATTTAACAGTCAAAATGTAATCTCGCGGGAAGCTGGCTGTTAGCTGGCTGAAAAGCAGCCACGGTGCCTGGTCAGTGCTTGTGATGTGATTTAACAGTCAAAATGTAATCTCGCGGGAAGCTGGCTGTTAGCTGGCTCTATAAAAGAAAAGCAGCCACGGTGCCTGGTCAGTGCTTGTGATGTGATTTAACAGTCAAAATGTAATCTCGCGGGAAGCTGGCTGTTAGCTGGCTCTATAAAAGAAAAGCAGCCACGGTGCCTGGTCAGTGCTTGTGATGTGATTTAACAGTCAAAATGTAATCTCGCGGGAAGCTGGCTGTTAGCTGGCTCTATAAAAGAAAAGCAGCCACGGTGCCTGGTCAGTGCTTGTGATGTGATTTAACAGTCAAAATGTAATCTCGCGGGAAGCTGGCTGTTAGCTGCCTCTATAAAAGAAAAGCAGACACGGTGGCTGGTCAGTGCTTGTGATGTGATTTAACAGTCAAAATGTAATCTCGCGGGAAGCTGGCTGTTAGCTGGCTCTATAAAAGAAAAGCAGCCACGGTGCCTGGTCAGTGCTTGTGATGTGATTTAACAGTCAAAATGTAATCTCGCGGGAAGCTGGCTGTTAGCTGGCTCTATAAAAGAAAAGCAGCCACGGTGCCTGGTCAGTGCTTGTGATGTGATTTAACAGTCAAAATGTAATCTCGCGGGAAGCTGGCTGTTAGCTGCCTCTATAAAAGAAAAGCAGACACGGTGGCTGGTCAGTGCTTAGGTGATGCTCACGCCGCGATGTCATGTGACTTAACAGTAATAATGTAAAAAACAATCTGCTCATATGTTGATTTCGGACAACAGCTACATTGATAAATGTCTAGACTTGTATGGAAAACTTTTTATGTACATACATATGTAATAACATATATGTAAGTGCCATTTAAACTGGCCGGTTCAAAATATGATTTAGATTTTATTATTCGCTTTTATGCCATAAAAATTGCAACTATGAAGGGTATTATAGTTTCTAGTTTCGATGCAGTCGAAATTAATGTTTTTTCTTGTTTTATCGTATATTTAAATGGATAAACATAAACTATAAACCGAATTAAAATTTTTATTTAAAAAATTAAAATAGATATAATAATGGACAACTAATGCGCTACAAAAGAAAACAAATGTAGTTAAAACAGCTAAATAACTAACAATCTAATAGCAGTTACGAAATAAATTATACATTTTAAGCTTTGGGGATTTCAAATTCACTTGATGGTCGCAGAACAACTTTACGCGTACGTAAGGAATAAGTGCGTTGGTCATCTAGTGGCTCTGCAATAAAATTCGGACACAAAATAAATTGGTATCAAATAAAGTGAATTATTTATTTGAGTTGTTTACCTTCTGTGCTAGTTTGCATACGTTGTTCTTCATCTTCGCTAGGCTCATCATCTTCTAAAGTAAACTTGAATTTTTTAACACGCAATTTTTCGCTAAAAATCACACTCTTCGGTTTACCCTTAGCCGTGCCGGGTGTCTTTAATATAGACTTCCGACCAACATTCACTGCTGGTGGTGATGTCTGGGTGGGCGTAGGAACCTTGGGTAACACCTTTGATTCTTTGCTGAGAGCGTTCGAATCGAGGGGTAATTCAATGAAGTTTGGTGTGCCACTCCGACGGCGTGATTTATATGCATTTCCGGCAAGAGCGCTACGCAACAAATCGGTACTGCCAGCTAATGCTCTTTCCATACTATTAATGCTGCGACGCAATTCATTGCCGCATGCCTTAATAGATTTAGGTGATTCTGCCGCGATGCGTGAAAGACGTCTATGCGCAGCTGCAGCAGCAATTACTTTACTATCGGCAGGCAAACTAATAACTGTGGCTGCCGCTGATAGCGATTTGCGATCACGTACAACCACCGAAACACGACGCGGTGTGCTATTGTTGTTCTCACCACCTGAACCAATTTTCGGAGTGCCACTTTGGGAACGACGTTTTCGCTGACGCGTCGGTGTTAATATCATTGCACCATCTATGTTTGCACCTGGATCAGCTGTAGTTTCTTTGTTTTTGCGCATCTCTGCGTGCATTTTGCGTAACATTGCCTGTAAACCACTACTGGCTTTAGCTGTTTTTACTGGCGCTTTTGGTTTCTTTACTTTATTCAATTTCGGCTTGGGTTTTATTTTGTCTTGTTTGATTTCCTCCACATCGTCGGGATCGGACCAATTATTTGCTTTCCAACGTTTCAAATTTTCGAAACGTTTCTCCACATTATCGACCTGTAGGCAAACAATTTATTTATATATATGTATATATTTTTTTTATTGATTGAAATCACCTGTAAATTTAACATAGACCAAAAACCTTCCAAGTCCACATCAGTAATAAGTTTAGTATCTTCGCTACCATCATCAGCAGCGGCCGTACCTTTTGCACCACTTTCACAACGATCAATTAGTCCTTTGAACTGTTGGAACTTTTTACTGGTTAGCAGTTTTGTTTGTCCAATGGTAACGTTGATCATGTCCTCTCCACCAGTCTTTTGTAAAAGCGGTAAGTTTTGGCTTTTGTATTCATCCCATTCGTCGCATAATGTATGTAAGCGTTCGATTTCGTTTTGCAGCTGTAGCCGGAAATAACGCACCGCCTCGAGTATTCGGCGGGCTTCAACACTAACCGGCGTAGCAACTGATGATTTGCACGGTGTTTCTGGTTTATTTGCTTCTTCGGTTTTTGTCAATGTCGTGGATAATAAGGTGTCATCCCCATTTGGAAGGTAAATACTATCCCGCTTTTCGCGTTCCTTACGCGCGCTAACTTTACCACGCGACACCGAAACAAAAGAGCTGATATAGTTTACAGGACGTTCTGGTTCAGTGGGAGGAGGAGTTTTTGGCATTAATGTTGTATGGCCTGTCATAATACAAATAAATTAAAGAAAATTTACGTCAATAAAAAATAAATAAATAAAAGAAAAACGTAAACTTCTCTCTACTTTTTTTAACATCAAAGGGTAGGAAATAATCTTAAAAATTAGTTTTATCATATATAAATATATTGATATGTACCCACCTTTATTACTTGAGTCGTTTGGTTGAGCGTCAACCATTGTTAGTTCCGTCTGATTAGTAGGTATGCTCGCCTTCTCTTCGTTTTCTACATCCCCTGTATCTGAATCACTTTCTAGTTCTGACAACCCGACCGAATAACGTACAAAATTAAATTTACTCTTCTGTCTTTGAATTTGATTTTGAGGCAAGGGTTTAACAGCATTTGGTAGCAGCGCGCGCTTAGCTGAAGTTGAACTGTGCGTATGGATATTTTGATTGGATTCTGTTTCTTCTTTATTATTATTAACAACCATTTTGGAATTAACAGGACTTATATTAGGTGCATTGGCACTGTGTGGTGAAAGCGATTTTACACGTGTTGACGTAACAAATGGTTCAAATGGATTGATATTTAGCAAATCTGTTGGCGTTTCCGCAATAGCGAATGCCGCATCAGCAGTACAAATACGCTTACCACCCAATAATGTTTTACCTTTAATGGTAATTTTGCTAGGGGCTGTTGGACGGTTAAATTTTGAAACCTGCGTACTTTTTGCCTTAAAATTTGTTGCAAGTTTCGCATTGCGATGTTCGTTTACTTGGGCAGTAACTCGTTTGCTTTGCACTAGATGTGACTTTCCTATAACTCCAGTATTTCCAACAATACCGGCATTAGGTAGTTTAGCATTCGTTCCAACCTTTAAAGGTTGTGCCAGTGGCTTCCTAAATAATGTCCCATGCGCTTTTACTGGTTGTGGATGCGCAAATTTTGTTGCATTATTTAAACGATTTACAAAAGTCTTCGTAACCTTGTCAACACTATTGGCTTTGAACCCAGAAGTCGATTTTAATTGTTCGTTCATAGGTGCTTTTTGACATGTATTCAATGTGGATTTTTGTATAGCAGATGCTTGAGATGCTACATTGCTAGGATATGTAAGACCTTTTTTGTTAGGGGCGATTACTGCTGTAGGCTTAGTTACCGCATTTGTTGTTGTTTGAGGGGTTTTCACAGATTTCGTGCTACTTGACTTGGTGATTGTAGCAGCTTTTATTGATTTTAGCGCCGACGTAGCTGGGGTTGTAGTTGCATTTTTCGTCAAAGTGGAAATTGCCGGAGTTCTACTAACTGCCGACGGCTTTTTGACATCGGCTTTTATGGCATTATCTTGTTTATTTTTTGGCGGTGTTGGCACAGCTGTGTAGAATGACTTTCGATCATTTTCAATTATCCTTTTAGCTGCTGAAGTCTAAAATAAAAATAATTATAATTTACGAATAACATTTCAAAATAAAAAAATTACCATTTTTGAAACAGGATTTTTTAATCCTATAGGTGGCTTAAAAGTTTTATGATCCTTTGGTACAAAGGTGGCAATTTCTTTGCTTCTCACTTTACTTGTAACTGCAGTAACCGACTTAACTCCATCACTAAAAGTATTGCCGCCAACTCCACCGCTGGGTACAAATGGTCGTTTTTTCGGTTCCAGTCTTTTCTGCTCTTTCAGTTTGTGTGCCTCTTTCCATTGTATAAATTTCAACAAAAATGCTTCTTGTCGCGTAGACTTTTCAGAATTTTTTTTGCTAGTTGCTACCAATGCTATCCGCGACTTATTGATCTCAGTCTGATCAGTACTTTTTGCCTCTTTGCATTTCGAGGCAGTTAAGATCTCTTCAACAACGTCGACATTCTCTTTATTTTCAAAGCATATTTCATTATTTTCATTTACAAATTCTTTATGTTCTAATTGGTTTTCCTTTTCAAATGATTTTTTTGGCGTCGGGCTAACATTGAAATTACGTCCGCTTTCAAAGATTTCTCTGCGTTTTTTGGCGCGATTTGCATTTTGCAATTCTCGATTTGTCCGATTATGTTGCGCCGGACTCATCATGGAAGAATTTTCTTTATATAGACTACGGTAGCGATCCATTATAAACAATTATTTAACTTCTTATCGAAAATTATATTTAAAGGAGCCAATCACTTTACAAAAATAACTTCACGGACAAACACAAAAGGATTCAGTATAAAAATTCAAACGCTTTGGGTATTTCAGACTGATCAAACCGAAATTTCCCAATGAGGAAATTTTTAGAGTTGCCAAGTCCGAAAGGCATACTTACAATTCTTTTTGGATGCTTCATTAAGATGGTCAGGCTTACTATTATTTATTATTGCCATAATTTACCGAATTTTCTATTAATTATATCATATATTATGAAAAAAACCATATAAATTATAAAAAGCTGTAAAGAAAGCTTAACATATGAGAACAGATAAATTTTAGCAAATATTAAGGCAACATACATCTACAAACTGCGTTCATAGATTTGATTATAATTCCATGGAAACGCAATAATCAGCTGATTTGCCATAACAACACATTTTGTAGCTGACATTTAAGAGCAACATATAAAAACTAACTTTATGAAATAGAAATGTTACGAAGTTTAAAAATAGGAAAGAGGCTAAACAAAGTGTTCTTATTTTATCGGAAAAACTCAACTCTGACAACAGCCCATAACACAGGGAATGTATACGATTGTATAGTGATAGGAGGTGGTCATGCCGGTACAGAAGCATGTGCGGCGGCGGCCAGAATGAATGCACGGACTTTGTTGATTACACACAAACTGGATACAATTGGAGAAATGTCATGTAATCCATCCTTTGGTGGAATCGGAAAGGGACATTTGATGCGCGAAGTCGATGCATTGGATGGATTATGCGCACGTTGTTGTGACGTTTCTGGGGTGCAGTATAAAATTTTAAATCGAAGACGTGGACCTGCTGTCTGGGGACCACGGGCGCAAATCGATCGTAAACTGTATAAGGAAGCTGTGCAAAAAGAATTATTCAATATGACAGACTTAGAAATACGTAGCGCAGCAGTGGATGATTTGTTTATAGATGCAGCAGACGATGGAAAAACGCAATATTGCAAAGGTGTAGTACTCCAAAGTGGTGAAATTGTATATAGTCACACCGTCATATTGACCACAGGAACATTTTTGCGAGCAAACATCAACATAGGACTTGAAGTGCGACCTGCAGGGAGAATAGGCGATGAGCCGGCAATGGCATTGGGTCAATCACTGGAAACAATAGGATTTCGAATGGGACGTTTAAAAACGGGTACTCCTCCGCGCATTGCCAAAGATTCCATTGATTACGATCGAATAACTCGTCATTCGGGTGATAATCCACCAATACCATTTTCTTTTTTGAATGACAGAGTTTGGATTGAGGCAGACCAACAAATGCCATGCTACCTAACGCATACAACATTACGTGTTAATGATATTGTGAAAAAAAACTTGCATGTAAACCGTCATGTGACTGAAGAAATTACAGGTCCCCGGTACTGTCCATCTATCGAGTCAAAAGTATTACGATTTGGTGAAAAGGAACATCAAATCTGGCTGGAACCAGAGGGGTTCGAAAGTAAATTAATCTACCCACAGGGACTCTCATGTACGCTGCCATACGAACAACAAGTGGAATTAGTACATAGCATTCACGGCTTAGAAAAAGCTAAAGTGGAACAACCTGGTTATGGTGTAGAATATGATTTTATTGATCCGCGTGAACTTTTTCCCACGCTGGAAACGAAACGGGTGGAAAATCTGTTTTTTGCTGGACAAATAAACGGCACTACTGGTTATGAAGAGGCAGCAGCGCAAGGTATAATTGCCGGTGCCAATGCGGCTAGCAAAGCAAAATATGCATACAACGCTGAAACTGAAAACAATAAACTCCACCAACTGAAAATTAGTCGAACTGAAGGTTATATTGGCGTACTCATTGATGATCTAACAACTTTGGGTACAAATGAGCCGTATCGTATGTTTACTAGTCGCGCTGAATTTCGTCTCTCACTACGACCAGATAATGCAGATTTACGTCTAACAGAAAAAGGCTACAACATTGGTGTAGTCAGCGAAAAACGTTTTAAAATTTTTAAGGATACAGAACAAAAACTATATCTTGCCATTGAACAACTGAAATCTCTGCAACAACATTCCAATTATTGGCGACGTAAGCTTGGCATACGCGAGGCAAAAGCTTCAGTGGAAAAAAGCGCATTCGATATGCTTGGCATTCCGGCAGATAATATAACGTTGACACAAATGATAGAACTGCAACCAGAAGTTTTGGGTTGGTTACGAAACGAGCGTGTGATATGTGAACGCTTAAAAATCGAAGCGTTGTACGCCTATTTTGTGACTGAACAGCAGCGTGACGTCGAAGATGTACGGCGCGAAGAAGGTTTACCAATACCAGTTGATATTGACTACTTCGCCAAAACGTTAAGCCTTTCGAATGAGGAACGACAAAAGTTGGCTTTGATACAACCGCAGACTATAGCAGCAGCGAGTCGTATACAGGGTGTGACACCCGCAACTATTGTCCGTTTGCTGAAATATGTAAAACGTGGCCCAGGTGCGGCGCAAGTGATAGATGCATAAAACGAGAGTCATGGCGAAAGAAAAACGAATGTTAGTATAGTCTAGTTTAACCAAAATTTAGCACAAATTATATCGTCAAACGAATCAAAAATAAATACATTGATTCTTTTACAAACTAAAAATAAATACAATAGTTCTTTTAAAGTAACTTTCCTGGCATTTAGTATTTTTCTTTGGAAAATTACAAACTTTCCCCTTTTAAAGGATTTATGTTTATAATGCCAGAAGGAAACGTCGAAGACCTTATAAAATACATATTTACATATATACTCATTTCTCGGAACTGCCGATAGCGGACCACTAAAGTATATAGTTGCCATACAAACGGTACAATCAAAATTAAGTTCTTGTATGGAAAACGTTTTTTATTTGACGAGATATCTACACGGGCATGGATTATTGTCTAAGTCAACAGTGCCATCTCCAAATAAAATGAATGAAAATTATTTTACTAAGTATATTCTAGCTTCGATGCAACCGAAACTAATGCTTTTTGTTTTGATTAAAAAATATAATTATTTTAAATAACACAACAATGTTACGATTTATTTGTTTAATTTTTTGCTTTATTATTTGTAATACATTTATGTTTTTAATATTACGGGAATGAAGTAAAGTGCTGACAAATCGTGGCAGAGCGGCTTAAAATAACCAAATAGTTACTAAAAGTCAATAATAACACATTTATGCTAGACAAAAGTTATTAAATTACACAAATGGAGGTACATTTTCACTCAAGCGTATTGTGTATGCTATTTAGGTATGCGAATCTATGTGTATGTATATTTGTATGTCTTTCTAAAAATTCTACGCGATTACGTTTGCTATTTTTTCTCACTACTATTGTACACAATAAATTAACTACTAAATAACGAATCGCTAGAAATAAATTATTGCCACATGCACGAGGCACACATACGTTCTCCATGTTAACCAGGATAATACTTGGTGTACATATATTTGTTCCTTTATATTATTGGTATTAGTTTTTGCTATTTGATTTTGCAATTGCATTCATTAAAGTTACGTAAGAGAAGAAGAAGACAAATTGCTTTTTTTTTAATTCCACAAAACTTATGTTACAAAGTGAATGACATAACCTCAAATTATTAATATATTTAAGGCGAAAAGTATAATAAATGTTTATAGTTTTGGGGAAACCAATTCATTGTGTTTCGTTGTAATTGTTTAGTTGTTTTTATTCACTTATATAATATTTTTGTTTTTAATTTTATTTAGTATTTATTTAAGCAGTAAGATTAAACTTTTGTATTTTATATGATTAAGCATATGAAACAAATCGAATTATAGCATAAGAAATATGTAGATTTAAATTTAAATATTTTCAAATTGAATTGCACTATATTGCAGAAAATTGCACAAATAACTTGTAATACACTTTATATATTCTTTTATAATATACATATACATATATATATACCACATGTATATACAAACTACACTGATCTATATTTTAGCTTTTATTTGCACAAAAAATATCAGAGAGGCGAAAAAATACAAATACACTAATATTTGTCTAATTGACACGCCTTAATTGCACCTTAAATAATCTGGAATATTTTTTAAGCGATTTAAATTAGCTTGCTGAATTTATTTGTAATTTGATGGATTTTCAATTGACGATCAGCCAGTAGCTTTAAGAACTGTAAATTTAATTTTGTTTTTGGGGATTCTTAGTTTGTTACAGTTCCGCAAAGTTGCAAAATTATACAAAACAAAAAAAAAACTTAAAATTAACACAATTATTATTTTTTTCTTCCAACAAAAAACATATAAAAATATACATACATATAATAAAACCTTTTTCACATAAACAAATAGTCTTTTAATTTTTTTCTTTTAAAATACCAATGCTTCAATTATAGTTAAGAAGGTGTGGAGATTCTTTAATAACAATTAAAACCAAATTACTGGCATGTTTTTTATAAGATTTCTGGTACTGGAAGACACTATAAACTAAACTAAAACAATACAATGAAACTTATAACTAAAAAATCAAAATATAAATCGTGTTTATTTTATATATGCATACAAATGCTGCGCCGACTTGAAGAATTTTCTAAAAATGAAATATTAACTCTGTGTATTAATACGTATGTTGTAATTGTGATTATCGTGCGGTTCGTAGTTTATAACAACAGGCATTATAGCCGAATTATTGTACCACTCGTTACTACTGGATTTATTGTTTAGCAAACTTAGCCGCTACAACAGTTCTAGATAACAATGGACCGTCTTTAAGCAATTTTTCTACAACATATTTTGCTCGCAACATATTATTGCACATTTTAAAAATTATTAATTTTTTCATTTTGTAGCGGTGTTATTCGATTTATATATTTATTTTTTGTATTATTTTTATATTATTGTACTGCAATTTCTAGGTCAATTTAACATTGCTATTTGTATATACCGTCTATGTTGTTAGTTCTTTGCTTGTATTCTGCATTTTACGCAACGCTAAATAAATAGGTATAAATTAAATAAATTTTATGAGTATTTGTGGATTTCCTTAACATTGCTTTTTTAAACATATGGAACGTGTGGTGTACATTTTTTTTTTGCTTTGCATAAGTGAACTATTGCACTTTAAATGCTATTATCAGACGTTTTCTTAATAATCATTATTGCCTGCATACGTGTCATTTCCTTCGTTATCGAGCATTTCGAGAAAAGCGCGTGGTACCAGTCCCTTCAATAAGCCCTGCTTGCCATACATGTAATCCGGATTCACAGGTGAGCATTCAGTTACGAATATTACCTAAAAAAGAAAAATTAAATAACTATACACTCATCTATTACAAAGATTTCGCGTACCTCGTTAGCATTTAAATTCAATTCGGTGTGATCTTTTGCATCGTAAGCGCATAGCACACGTGCGCGTCGCATTTGGTCAGCATTCAGTATTGGATCACCTGGGTTGCGTCTTCTAGCACCGCTGCCAGCAGCCACACCGGCTGCAGCACCACCGCCAGCGTTGCCAATGCCAACGCCAGCATTGAGTCCTAGGCCACCAGTGGCACTACCATCATTATCGTTGTATATATCGATCGGTACGTATGGGGTGGGGCCTCCCAAACTAAGCAAAATAATATATGATATAATGAGCCACATTACGAGGATATTAGGAAAAACTACATGTAACACTATTATATGTAGGTTAAGTAATTACAGGCTGAGTATATTAATTAGAAGGAAGTTTAGAGCTATATATAATTATACAAATAATACCTTACAGCTAAGATTAATTTCGCACCTTTTTCCATACACATACATACTAGATATTATCGCAATCAACTAAAAATTAATAATCTGCTTTGTAATATAATATGAGAACTATTTCATATTCAAGAAATTGTATTTTATATTTAATAAATTTAAAATATTTTAATTTAATTTCGAAATCAGGGCTGCGAATTTTATGGTCCAAATATTTTTGATTAAAAATTTAAAAACTAATTTTTAATCCCAATTTTAGAATTAAAGACTTTTAAAATCAGAAATTGGAAATTATTCTACTAATAAAAATTGAAGATTTTATTTTTAATTATAAACATCTTGGGTTAACAATTGAAAAAAAACTTTAATTTAATAATTTGATTGACAAATAAAAATGTATGTTTCAATTAAAATCTGAATTGAATTTATTTGTAACTGAAACACTACAGTTAAAAGCTGTTAAACACAAATAAGAAATTTTCCGTTTTTAATTTTTAATTATAAGGGTATTTGGGATTCAAAATTAAAAAAAAAGGACGATTTTTATAATTAATGTTTTTTTTTCAGGTATTTGATTATTTTATTTTCAATACAGTATTTGAATTGGAAATTTAAAAATTATTTTTAATAAAGATTTTCGGGGTTACAAAAAAAATATTCAATAACTTTTTTAATGTTTCAATTTTGTTTTTCATTTACGATATATGAGACGATTCAGATCACTAAAAAATGCAGCTCATGTATTCCTGCATTTAATTTACTTTTAATTTTTAATAACTTTTCTTCCTCTCCTCTTGTATGACATACATATAAGTACCTTTTGTATTTGAAACCTTTTTATGCCTTTTATGTACTTTAATATTAATAACATGTGCATTTTATAAGGATTGGAAAAAAGTATTTTACACAATTATCTTGAGGTTTCATACTTTATGCTTTATATTTATATTATTTATAGTGCATCGTAATACAACAACAACGAGCGTGAATATATTATTTGATTTATTAATTAATTACAATTTTGATTCTAATATGAGGTTTTGAGTTTTCAAAGTTATTTTTTATCGTACATACATACTTGCAATATGCAAGTAAATATTACTCATTCATATGTTAAACTTTCAATATCGCGATTAGCTCTATTCGTTTTATTTAAATTCATAATATTGCTTAAATCGTAAAGCACAACCTGAATATGTATATTTTTTATACTAAATTATATACATATGTATATATTTTCACTCTCTTCTCGTTTAAACTGAAGTTATAGCACTGGTATCAAATTCAATATCATATTGTTCTAAAATTTGTGTTGTTGCAAACGGATTTGTAGTATTATTTTGATTTTGAAATGTTCCATTAGTATTTTGTTGATGTTCATTAATGTTAACATTATTATGCTTATTAATATCAACAGTGTGGAAATTATTTAAATCATCATTATCACTGAATTCATTAACTTCATGTGTTTCGTTACTGTTAAGCGTTGCATGGATATTTGAAAGCAATACGGTGTTGGGAGGCCCATCCACATCTTCGCTGTTTATGCGTAGTCGTGGCTTTGCGGGACGTAGTCTGCAAACCAATTGAGGTTTTGTTTCACTGATTTATTAAGTTCCATTTTACTTAAGATACTATTTAATATAAAAGTACATACATACATATATTAAATATGAAAGTTCAATATATACATATATATTTATTTTTTGCGTGCTTATAAAGAATGATTAAAAACTAAGGTGCGGAAAATACTATCATACTCTAATTAATAAAACGTGCAAACTTACAATTAGCTTACTTGACTTACTTGGCCAAATCGCGTTGCAAATTGTTCATTGCATCCATGCAGTGCTTGTAATAACGCACCTGTGTTTCAACAAATGCATGTAAATGTCTTAAATGAGATGCCTGTGAAGTGCTGATGCCCTCAAGTAATACTTTGGTAATCTCTGACTGACGATCGAATTCCGCCTGTGCGACACGCAAGTCACGTTCGGCCTGTATGTATTAATATGCATTTTAAGTGGATCGGGTATTGTGTAAAATGGTTAACTAATGAAATAATGTTTACACATTCGTTATCTTTAAGTACCTGCTCAAGTACTGCCTCTGGGGAGACACCATCTTTCTAACAATTCCAAAATAAAGCAGCGTGCAAATATTCATATTTTATTAAAAACAATAATATCATGAATATAACGCTTAAATAATAAACGAAGCCACAATTTGTTCAAAGAGCTCCAATGATGATCAATTATTTTATATTTCTACTTTATACCCTGAACAGAGTATATTAAGTCTGTTGCGAAATTTCTCTCCGGAGAAATTGTTAACATCAGACCAATATAGCACATAGCTCCTGTACAAACTGAATGACCAAAACCATCCTCGTACGGATAAGTTTTTTTTTACCAGATATATTCACGAAATTTAGCATGGCTTATGGTTCAAGGCAAAGGACCATTTTCCAAAAATCTGTTCGAACAAACTGACGGATCAAAGTCAAGTTCTTGTAAAAAAAAACATTTGGATTTGTGAAAGGTAATTTAGCTTCGGCTAACCGAAGTTAACGTTTGTTTTTCATGCGTTTGGGCCATTTTATAATATTAAAACTGTATAATATTAAAACTTACCGCCTGTTGTCCTAACATGCTTCTAGCTTTCTTAACCCGATTTTTGCAAGCATCCAAATCAAGTCTAAAATTATTTGTATGGATAAAACAATATGCATATGTACATTAATTGCAAAGTATAACGTTATTGTCAAACTCACCGTTTGGTTTCTAATATACCGCGCTCCTTCGTTATTGTTTTCATTTCACCCTCTAAGAATTTACGCAAAGGTTGAGTGAAACATATGCCGGAGGATGCAATAAAATCTCGTTCGCATTGTCCCAGTTTCTGTTCGGCTTGACCAACTTTTATTAAAGCTTGACCGTATGGTAAATCTTGACCGAAATCTCCACCGGCCTCTATCATACCTAAAGCCAAATGCTCCAAGTTGCTCAGTCGTTGTGGTTTAGTTTTTTCGATTTTTTCAAAAATAAAATCTTCTATGCGATTTTGTGGATTGGGTATTAATACTGTCTCGGTATCACGTACTATTTTCTCTGTCCACGTTTTGGTTATATCGGCGCGTTCAGCTAAATTCTGGAATTCATTATCGTACTCGGTGCGCTCTGTAGTGCCGAGTTTTTCTTCCGTTAGCTAGTGATAAATAATCGATGCGTTGTGAGTGAAGAGGGTAATATTTGAAAACGAAAAAGGAATGGAAACAAAATTATAATGTCAATAAATGTGAGTACATCGATGGTTTAATTTGTCAACTATTATAATTTTACGTATTTTTTCAATTCATGAAATAATCATTCATCGAAACAATGGTGTATTCGAACGGTGTCATAACAAACATAGGATTTGCACCCACCACCCATTGACATAACAGTACACTTAAGGCCGCACGCATATTATTAGACATTTTACCTGCACCACTCTGGACAGAGTACTTCCCGCCTCCTTCACCAGATTTTTTACATTGAAATTTGGTAAATTTATATTCATTTTGCTCAATACGGTCTTTTTGCGGATGGAAAACGTCTGTGCACTACTTTTATAATTATTTTTTAATATTTTCTGATTTATTCTTATATTTGTTCCGTTGAATTTGGATTTTCTAGCAAAGATATCCAATAGAGTCCAATAAGAAAATAAAAATTTGGTGTATGTCGAAGGAAACAAATGAAAACACAGAGTTGCAATTTTTATCGTTTGCTATAGAGACTGCATACGTTTGATTAATTTTTAAATTGAAACCGCTGTAAAACTCATATTGTTAATAATACTCATAGTTAGTTATTTGAATATAACTATTTCATTTTAAGAAAAATTCATTTTTGTTTAATTCTATAAATATATTTAATTAATTGTAAAATTCTTCTTTCGATTTATATAAAGTAATGTATCGACTTCAAATGTTTGTTTTATCTCCAGCGAACAGCTGATTGCAAATTATGATTTCTGGCGGCTTTATTTGCACACAAAACATCTTTTATAAGCTTGAAATATTTTTGTAAATCCCTAAATAGTATGCTATTTAAATAGAAAAATCACATAAAGGCTTCTCTCAACCATATTTCAGAAATGGATGTGACTAAATCAGGAGTAATTATAATTGATCCCTCAACATTTCTCAAAAAGAAAGTAGTGCATTCAACTAATAATCCTCCAAATGGCACGTACAAGTCAACTCCTTCGGAAAAAGAAAAAGAAAAAAGTGTTCCACATGTTCCAAGACCTGTGAAATCTTTGGAGGACCCCATACAGAAGCCAACAAAACTGTATTTTCCTTCACTGAGCATTAAACAAAATAGGAAAATACAGGAAATAAGGGACAACCATAGAAAACGAAATCAACTGCAGAATAATCAAACATCACTAAACCAAAATAAGCAAACTGAAAAACCACTAGTTCAATTTGCCCCAGTTTGTCCGGAAAACACACCACTCACAACGTATATTGAATTGTGAGTATTCTAATATTATTACTTCTTATAGTACTTATAAAATATGATTTTTATGTTAGCATAAATGAAGCCTTATTTGACGACGAGCAATTGGCGAAAAATCAAGATATACCAGCGTACTATTCTGGCGGTGAAGTATTAGAGCTTGAGGAGCAAACACTTGAGTAATAATTTACTTTATTTTCAACTTGTATTATTTGTCTGCTACAAAATATTACATTTTCAGACATGTGCTAGAAAACCCACAAAATAACAGTAGTGCAACATTCACCACAAACGGTGTGCAAACTGAGGAACCGTAAATATAAACAATAAATTATTACCGCTCATAAACTTTTTAAATTTTCCTGTTTTACGTTTCACAGATCGGAAGATCGAATTAATTGTGGATTCGTTAATGTTTCAAAAACTGGCGATGACAAATATTTTAATCTTCGTTGTTTTTATTGCGATGCGGAATTCCCTATATCATTTTGGTCCGAATTTTCAGATCATGTTATCGATACTCATGGTGACCTGGAAAAAGTATTTACCGAAAACGACGTGAAATCTGTAAGCGATGTCGAGTCTCTCAACGATGAAACTGATATTTTCAATGAGCATTTTTCTAATGATGATGTTGAAGTGCATGACACTTCGGGAAAAAAACTGTTTGTCAATTTAATTGATAAAGATCGTTTAAATTGTCTGACTATAAAACCTGAAGTTAAAGAACTATTACCAGAACACTTCGACCATGGTAATGGTTATGATAGTTTCTCTGATGAGGAACCTTATTATATGTCTGCAGAAAATTACGAAGTCTGCTTAGAACACTGTTACGGCAGAATTAGGGTAAGTTGTTGTTTTTGTGTTGTAATTAATATTGCCTAACAGTAATACTAATAAAAATCTGTTTTTACACCTTCTAATGTAGGATAAGAATAAATGTAATACGAAACCTGGGGAAACAATAGATCAGGTAATTAAAAATAATATCACCACATAAAATTATTAGATAATTTCAATTCAAAATTATGGTTGTTGTAGTTTTGAAGGTGCTGAGGGGCACCGACTTTGAAAACCTAAGTTGTGGTGAAAATGTTGTAAAGTTTTGAAATCTTTAAACTTTTAACTTTTTCACTTTTGCAAAGAAATTTAGACACAACATCCTTAAGATATTGGAAAAATAGCACTATCTTCTATCTTAACTAATATTGATTTTACAATTTTGCAGATAAGCTTCGAAAATACCTCCCGTGAAATTGTAATGGATTTCTTGGAACATTTAAAAGGATTTCCCAATTTATGGCAAAGCAACAGCGATTTGAATATCAAAAGATATAAGAATGAGCTAAAAGATTTGTTGGCAATAATGACGGAAAAGTGGAGTCTTAATTTAAAAAAGAGTGTTTTGTGTAAAAATGTTGAAAATATTAAAGCTTGGTTCATTGGTATGACTGAAGCGAAAGGAGGACGTTCAAATATGAAATTCACAGAGAAATACATCGACTATTATACCAAATGTGCAGAATATATGTCTTGCGACGGCGACGTAAAAAAAACAAAGGTGTACTGTGATATATGTAAACAGTTTTGTTATGATGCAGTTGGATTGCAAATTCATAAACATCGTAGGCACAACATGGGTCAACTACCATACGCTTGCAATAAGTGTGATAAGCGATTCGATTATATACATAAATTACGTAAGCATTTACAAAGAAAGCATGTGGTACCTGGATACCTGCTTGAGACTGAGGCCGTTTGCGCCGAATGTGACCAAAAATTTACAGATTCACGTGAATATGTCAAGCATTTGGAAATCCATCCGAAGGGCAATTGCCATTTTGCTTGCGATGTATGTGGGTTTCGTACTAGAACTGCGGGCATTTTGAGACACCACAAACAGCGTCATCAAGAACGTGTAAAAAACGTAGAAAAAATTTATGAATGCGATGAATGTCCATTTCGTTGTACCACCAGTAGCCTGTTAAGGCAGCACAAAAGACGCCATCGAGAGCCTACTTATCAATGTGAACTTTGTCCAAAACGATTTCACTTTTCAACCCTTTTAAAAACGCATATGTCCATTCATAACGGTAGATATGACTATGTTTGTGAAACATGTGGGAAACTTTTCGTAAGGAAAACATATTTAATGGATCATGTGAAGCATATGCATATGGGTTATGGTCATTGTAAAATTTGCAATCGAGTTTACGGCAAGCAATGCATATTTCAAAAACATTTACGCACACAGCATCGACCGTTAATTGGTACAATTGAAGATCTGACACGCCGAACTTTGGTTAACTCAGAAGGACAAAATATAGGCTTGTCAAGTGGTCCACGCTTAAAATGCAGAAAGTACACATATGTTATAGATCCTGTTACGAAAAGGCGTACACTAAAATGCCCTAAATGTGATAAATGTTACAATCAATATGATTCTTTGTACGCACATTATAAAAAGGTCCATGGTGATACAGTACCTGGTTACACCAGGCGGTTAACTGGAAATCAAAAGTTAATAAAAAATCATAAGAAAACTTCTGTGAGATCTGTTAGTGTTGCGCTGGCTGATCCAAATGTAGCAGAAGCAGCAGCTGCTGTTAACACAATTCTCGAGAGTACCAACATAAAAGATGATAGTCCAATAAGTCAAAATAACAGAATAAGTAATTTTAATGAAATTGATACTACTGATAGCAAAACGACAATGGAAAGTGACATTAAAGAGTTCCAGGATGTAACACCAATATCGTCTTTTGAAAAATTTGTTAATAAAATGCATATAATTAACGATTTTGCTCCCGATACCGCCAATCAACCTGAAACTACTGAAAAAAGGAATCCAGAGGCAACTATAAAAGTCGAAAATTGTCTAATGGATTTTGAGTATTTATTAAATAACAGTTCGGCCATAAACTTTTCATAAAAGTTTGTAAATAATTTAATGTTTAAAATAAGATTACTTGGTACGTTTTGTAAATGTATGGGTAAATAATAATTTAAGTAAAGTTAACATTGAATTTGTATGCTTGTCTTGCCTTTATTGGGCACAAAAATTTTTTTATAAGCAGTGGGTAATAATCAACAATGCAGGACAACTTTTTTTAACTTTTGTAACTCTCACTGTGATGAATATTTTTATTATTAATATAAATGTATTAAAGCTCATTTAATATTTAGTTTAATTAGAAAAGAAATTTGTATTTTAAGTTGTGTTGAAATATTTGTGCAATATTTCGTAGTTATACTTGTAAAAGTTTTGGAGATTGTTGAATAGTGGACTCTCTTCCGTTTCGTGGCTCAATAGGTTAGGTATATATTCAAAACCATATTCAAAAAAGCCATATTTAAATATAGCAAAAACGGAATGGTACAACACTGCCGACAACAAAAATGGCAACTCAACAGTGCAACCAACCGAAACTTCTTCATTTACACGAGTAATGACAAAAACAAAAGCGGCATCACTGTCAGGCCAACCAATGAAAGAGGTCTTCTGAACGGGTGAATGACGAATGTCAACACAAAGCGTGTAGTAGACGGTGTAATAATAGAAGAAAAAGTGCAAAAATCCCAGTTCAATGCAATAGTGAACAGAAGTAGTGTGAAAATCATTTGAAAATTTATTCAAAAACACTTTCGAATTTATTGAAAGAACATATTTGCAAAGCCTAGCTACAACAAACAAAATAAGCACAGTTAAGAGTAACGTATTTACAAAAATATTAGTTGTGATAAGCGATCGCGCGTTTTTGTGTATTTGGTGCGTTTTTGTTTTTTCGGGCAAAGTTTTAGAATATACGTTCTCTGCTTATGCCATTGCGATTGTATTTCATTTACTACGTGATGTTTAATATGTGCAAAGTGATTGATTAAAACCTAAGGAATATATTTACTGACACTCAATTAAGTTCGAGTGACCGTATTTTGTGGCGATTGGGCTAACCGTTGGCCACGGATATAGTGACATTCTCGTGGTTCACTCGTCTAAGTTATAATAGTCGCATATTAAACTACTATGTTGTTGACAAAACTTTATTAAGCCCGCTATATACTAGATTTAAAAGCAAAATTGTGAAAAGTTTAAATATTAAATTGCAACTAAACCTCTGAAATGGATTCAAGCACAAATATTGGTGAGTAGGTTGTTCTATTATATCTTCTACCATTTTCGCATTTCAAATTGAATTTTCAATTTAGCTGCTAGTTGGTTAAGCAACACATGCATTAAAAAATATAATTTGAATTTGAAATCAAATGTGTAGTAACAAATATATTTATGATAAGTTAGTATTATATTGTTGCATAGCACCAATGGATATGGTTTCGTTAAATTCTTATGGCTTTTAACCTACTTAAAGAAATTTTGGAATTGCTGACCAGCTAAAATTGGGGTGGTCGTCAAGCAGTTCTGTCAGCCACAACTATTTAAGAAAATGTGTATATCTGTAATAATAGTCATGTATATTGTGGTAGTAATATTCTCATTTTAGTTGCAAATATAGTTATAGATTTATTAGTACATAGTTAATATTGGCCATGTTATCAATCTTTGGGAATACTTTAACGTCATTGTATAGTAGATGGGCGACAATGCCTCCAAAATCAGAATTTCCCATTCATGGGACATTTTTGAATGAGTGCTGCCAGATAATTTATTTCTAAATATTTCTGAGAAAATTGAGTTGTCGCATTTTTTATAACTTAGGTTCTAAACGATTATAAGACGTGAACATGATTTAGAAATTTTATCGGAAACTCATAAAAAATTACGCGTTTGTTATTATAATCATAATTAAAAAAAAAAAAACAGAATGCTGAAAACAGTTTAATGACGCCTTATATATTTGTTTTTACAACCAGGGTTTGGATTAATGTTTTCAAAATGAAAGC
Source organism: Bactrocera tryoni (assembly GCF_016617805.1). Lineage (NCBI taxonomy): Eukaryota > Metazoa > Arthropoda > Insecta > Diptera > Tephritidae > Bactrocera > Bactrocera tryoni. Next base: position 79,819,839 of record NC_052501.1, read on the forward strand.
AGTTTAAAATTTTCAATATGTTAATGCTAGAATATTTATTAAATGGCGTTAGGGTCTCTTTTTCTTATTGGGTTAGGCGTTATTATTCAATACTGTCATACAGATGGCGCAGTAAAAATTCTTATTTGACATTTGCCTCTGGTCGGCCGATTTGGGGTTAGTTTTACGCAATTGACTTTTACACGGGTTATTAGCGGCGTGAAATACTTTTCTTATTTTATTGCAATATCAAAGAAAAACCTTGTGTAAGTCAAAAAAACGTAATTTGATTAAATCATGGAATGTATAAACAAATATATTTTTACAGTTAGTACTTTGAAGTATAATCAGCTAAGCAATGTCTGCTTTTGTTGCCGTACGTCAATCCACTGCCTTGAGTTTTGCACTCGCTACTGTGGGTCGTTCTAATGCCACCCGCCGAGCTTTGAGCACTGGACGTTTCATACGTTGCACGAGAGGATCAGCAGTAGCACTTTTGCATTGCCCACAACGTTTACCTTCGCTTGGTGCTGCCAGTCCAACTTTCCAACACTACGTACGTACATATGCCAACGAGAAAAGAGTATTCGAACGTACCAAACCACATTGTAATGTCGGTACAATTGGCCATGTTGATCACGGAAAAACTACCTTGACCGCGGCAATCACCACAGTATTGGCAGATAAAGAATTGGCTGAAAGCAAAAAATACAATGAAATTGATAATGCACCAGAGGAAAAGGCACGCGGTATAACTATTAATGTGGCGCATGTTGAATATCAGACAGAGTCGCGGCATTACGGTCACACCGATTGTCCCGGACATGCTGATTACATTAAAAATATGATTACTGGTACAGCACAGATGGATGGTGCTATACTTGTAGTTGCTGCCACTGATGGTGCTATGCCACAGACTCGTGAGCATTTATTATTGGCTAAGCAAATCGGCATCAACCATATTGTAGTATTTATCAATAAAGTTGATGCTGCCGATCAAGAAATGGTAGATTTGGTCGAAATGGAAATTCGTGAACTAATGACTGAGATGGGTTATGATGGTGATAATGTGCCAGTTGTAAAAGGTTCAGCATTGTGTGCTTTAGAAGGACGCAATCCGGAAATTGGCTCTGAAGCCATTATGCAGTTGTTAAAAGAAGTTGACAACTTTATTCCAACGCCAGCTCGTGAATTGGATAAACCTTTCTTGTTGCCAGTTGAAAACGTTTATTCGATACCCGGTCGTGGTACAGTCGTTACCGGACGTCTGGAACGTGGTGTAGTTAAAAAAGGCAATGACTGTGAATTTGTTGGTTACAACAAAGTTATTAAATCGACAGTAACTGGAGTAGAAATGTTCCATCAAATACTTGATGAAGCACAGGCTGGTGATCAATTGGGCGCGCTGGTACGTGGTGTAAAGCGTGACGATATCAAGCGCGGTATGGTTATGTGCAAGCCGGGTTCAGTTAAAGCGCTAGATCAACTAGAAGCTCAAGTGTATATTTTAGCAAAAGAAGAAGGTGGTCGTCACAAACCATTCATGTCCTTCATTCAATTACAAATGTTTTCGCGTACATGGGATTGTGCCGTGCAAGTGCAGATACCCGATAAAGAGATGGTGATGCCTGGTGAGGACACTAAATTGATTTTACGTCTGATTCGTCCCATGGTTTTGGAACAAGGACAGCGCTTCACTCTGCGTGATGGAAATTTAACGCTCGGCACTGGTGTTGTAACAAAAGTACTGCCGCCACTTAGTGAAAATGAACGTTTGTCATTGACGGAGGGCAAGAAGGCGCGTGAGAAGAAGGAGGCTGGCAAGAAATAAACTTTTTAAAATGAAAATGTTTTCTAATTATATTTAGTTTTACATATGATTACTATAACTGAAAGAGAAACGAATTGATATACAGAAAGTTGTAACTTTTCATCTTTTAATAAAATATGAAAGTATAAGCATTATAATTCCATGCATCCAGTTGATTGTTGAATAAAAATCGGAATAAATTAAGAATTGGTTTTTAAATGTTTTTTTCTGGGATTTAGGTTCTATTTTTAAATTAGATAAGTTGGTTTAATTTTTATTACTTTTATAATTAACAAAATACCTTCACGGAATTTGGCATAAAATATTATCCAAAGCAATGCTACAAGATCCGAGGCAATTTTTCAGATCGGACTCTTTAGCATAAAGCTGACATACAAACTGAGTGATCAAAATCAAATTATGTTATGGAAACTTATTTTTTGTTTTTGTGAGAGCATTTTCTATTGTTTTTAAGTATGTGGACTTGATGCATTCATATTCCATATCCATTTGTGTGTAATGATATGGTATATACATATGTACATACATATATTAACTATTTTTACCAATATTTGTCTATCGATAGTTCTAAGCACACAAGATTATGAAAATTTATAGATTCCATCATACCTACTCTCATTTACTTTACCTCTCAGATACCCTTAATGATACTGCGCCTATGCCGGAATTGAGTTTTGAAGATCTATTGGACGATTCACCAGTGAAGAAAGCCATCGGTATAGGTGATGATCCTCTTGAGATCGAGGAAGAGCTCAGCTCCATAAAAAGTGATACATTGAATACGCCAGGACCCAAGAAACCACCACACCACACGCAATCAATATCGACACCCATATCTACAACAACAACAACAAATTCAGCTACGAAAATCGCAACCGACAGTGCTACTAAAGCGGCAACAGCGCCAATTGTATTGAATAGCAGAAATATTTTACCAAAATCGGTAACGACCGGCAGTCAACTGGTGAAAATTTCCCCTAAAATCATAGCCGCAGGCACAACAACACTCATTAAGAGTCCTTCAACATTGATGGGACCTGTTACTGGTAATACTACTACCGCTACAACCGGAAAAAGGACTATAAAGACACCAAATCGTCAAATAGTTTATATACAGAAGAAGGCAACCGGCACGTCGGTTGGAGGAGGTTCAGTTATAACTACTGCAGCTAACAACACAACGTCTGGAGTTTCAACTACTGCGACAGCTAACAGCAATAAAACCGTTGCTTTCAAACTGTTGCGTACATCCGCTGGCGGTTTGGTGCCAATTAAAAGCACTGCAACCATGGTAACAGCTGCCACAGGATCAACCACCTCAACAAGCTCAACTGATGCAGAAATTAAGAGTACGCTAACATTTACGCCAACTATTACAAAGCAATTAGTACAAGGAGCAGCCGGCGCTAAACGTGTCATATCCACTGCAGGCGGACAGGTTGTCATCAAAGCCTCACCAACCGCAACAGCAACTGTGGCGGCAACCACCAATGCGTTATCAATGAGCAGGCCAACAACAGCAACGACAACAGCAGCAAGCACAACAACTTATCGTTTACAAACGAGCGCTGGCGGTACAAGTAACAGTGATGCATCCAATCCAACTAGTGCCAGCAAAGGCTCACTAACGTCTGGGCATAAAATAATCTTACAATCCGCCAATGGCAAGCAAATCTTAGTTTCCAACCAACAATTAGTCAAATTGTCGCCGAAGCCACTCTCACTTAGTGCCACCACAAACACAACAGTATCAGCTTCAAGTAACAGTACGGTCACTGGTGCGACTACAAGCAACACCAGCGCTACACGCCAACTGCAGACTATACAGCTACCTGGTAAACAAGTACAATACTTGCGTGTGTTGCCGAAGAGCAATGCTGACAATAGCGGCAATATAGTGTCATCTGCGACAACAACAACGAGTGGTGCCTCAGCAGTGAGCAGTACCCAAAGCAATAGTGCGGCAACCTCGACGTTCAGAATTTTGAATGCCAGCGGCGTGCCGTCCAAGTTCACCGTGGTGCGTCCTAGTCCAACGGGTTCCACGAAACTGATACTAACGCAGTCACCAAAGAAGGAGAGCGGTGTGCCGGTAACATTCTCGCCGATAACTTCAAAAGTGGTAAGTGGTTAAGTGCATACATATTTATTTGTATTGCCATATTTGCGAGCTTATTAATTTCATAATCTCTAATGTTCTTTTGCAGCAAAAGACCATCGTGACAGTGCCGAATTTACGTGCTTTAGGTGATAGTCAACGCACTCAAAGTGCCACCTCCACCACCAACAGCTCCTCGTCCAATATCATATCATCTACAACTGCGCAGTTAATCAATACCAACGCCGGTCAATCGTTGATCAAAAGTAATGCTAATTCGAATAACGCTACTTCTGGCACCACCACGCTAATACGTAAACATAAAATCTCCGAAATCAATTCAGAGCTCAAGCGCATAACCACGATGACAGCTGCCGCTGAGGTGGAGGATGACAGTGTAGATATGGATGCACCGCCTGAGGCGAAAAGACTAGCAACCGGCAGTCATATATTTATGTTGCCCCATTCAATGTTACGCACCACAGTTAGTGGACAAGTGCGCCAGGTTACATTGCAGTCGAATGCTGGCATAGCTGGAGAGGGTAAAAACGTTGGTGGTCAATCGCCAACGCGAAAAATACCCCAACAACAAATGCAAAGTATACTCAAGAGCAATAATAATTTTGTGTTATCCGAGCCTTCTGGGCAGAAATCATTACTAATTAATGGCAAGTCACAGGCCATGATTGTGCAGCAACAACATAAAACATTGCAACTAAAGCGGCAATATCAGCAACAACAGCAACAGCAACAACAACAAAAATTGATACAACAAAAGAAACTGGAGCAATTGGAACAAAAGAGTGAAAACACAAAATTACCAATATTGACGAGAAGCGGTGCAGCAGCCAACAACAGCGCCACCAATAGCAACAGCAATCATAATCCTAATAGCGCGCTATTGAATTTTAAAATCAAATTGGAGCCTCCGGAAGAGAAACAAGACGGCAGTCCAGTAGATTTGTTGCCGGATGCGGCGAATGGCGGTATACGACGAAAACATTGCAACTGCAGCAAATCACAATGCTTGAAATTGTATTGCGACTGTTTTGCCAACGGTGAATTCTGTCAGGATTGTACGTGCAAAGATTGCTTCAATAATCTACAGTATGAAGATCAACGGCAACGGGCAATCAAAAATTGTCTGGAGCGAAATCCCAGCGCATTCAAGTGAGTACATAATATTTTTTTTTATTTTTTTTAATAAAGTGATTTAATTTCTCCTGCATTTTCCTTCCCACATATACATACATATGTATATACGTTAACATTTTTGAATGCTCATGATAACCTAAAAAATCCATTCACCCAGTTGTGCCATTACTTTATTTCGTACTGTACACATTATTATTTATTTTTGAAACCTACAAAAATAAAAAAAAAACTAGAATATATGTACATATGCATAACGATAAATTACATTAGAAGTTAACAGATTCAAGTCAATAATAACAAATTAAACAATTCAAAGAAAAACATATTTGCTTATAACTCAGTAATTAAAAATAAGGTAAAATAAAAAAATTGAAATATAAAATGCCAGAAACAATACACAGTTGCACCACTGCTTTCAATCCCCGTTAATGTTGTCTCCCACTCATTCTGTTTCCCATAACCCCTTTCTTGACACCATAATAAATATAATTTTTGTTACAAAAAACTAAAAATAATCGATAATAAAAAAATTAAAGCCATATAATGACATTAAAAATTATAATTTTGTTAAAAAGTACAGTTATATTCCTACTCTACATATAATATTGCCTATACTATCCTATTAATGTTGTTTCAACCTTTATCAAATTTTTGTCATACATAACCTCAAAAGTTCATCATCGCGTGTGGAATTTTTTTGGTTTTAAGTTAATAAATTTTAAGAACAATTTAATTTTTCTTCTAGCAATAAAAATAACTTAAAATAATAAAAATTAAATGACAGAAAAAATATTTTATTTTTTTGAGTACAGTTACACAAATTCTTTGCATGCCTTTTAATATTGTCTCGTCCTTTTCCCCTAACACCTTTCTTAACATCTTCATTTGTATTCAACATAACCTCAAAAATCCATACTTCAGGCGTGATATTTTTTGTTGTTGTCTACTGTGTTTATTGTGCATACTTGTTTGAATTAAAATTTTTGAAATTGTGTTGCTATCAAGTAGGCGCTGCTAAGTTCGAATGCGCATAAAGAAAGGATAGAAAAGCGCAGCGTGATAATTGTTTTTCGTTTTAATTTTGCTTGCTTTGGTTGTGGTGAAAAAATCATTTCATAATTTATGCATCAACGCTTGTGTTAAATATTTATACGCCACGTAATCACATACATTGTACATAATTCAACGAAATACCAATTTTAACGTATTCTCAGACCAAAAATAACCACCTCACGCGAACAAGGCGACATGCGTCACAACAAAGGCTGCAACTGCAAACGCTCCGGCTGTCTGAAGAACTATTGCGAATGTTATGAGGCGAAAATACCCTGTTCGTCCAACTGCAAATGCGTCGGTAAGTTTTTAAGACACAATATTTAACGCTAACTTGTTTACATTGGTTGTGCACTCAAAAATTACAATTATAATACGCTTATAGGTTGTCGAAATATCGAAGAACGTCCCGATTTGGACATGGATCCGATAGATCCGAAACTTTTAGCAACCATTGCGAGTGTGTCCCTACCAGCGGGCAGTCAGAAACGCACCTACGACAAAACCAACACCAAAACATCTAGTCTTGGCAATGATAAATTCTATAAAGACACTGCTAAAGCTTTAGGTATGGGCAACGATTTGTTAGCGGGACTTGCTGGCGGTAGCAACAGCATTGCTGGCGGCAGTACTTGTAGTGGCAGCAATGCCACTACTGGCGTTGCTGGTACAGCGTCCGAGAAGCAACAATGCAATTTTATTACACAAGAAGTGGTGGATGCCACCATACAATGCATGATTTCGCAGGCGGATGAATGCGAAAAGAATGGCTTACCCGCATATCAAACCGAAAAGATGGTTATGGAGGAGATGGGACGTTGTTTGGTGGAAATAATAGATTTCTCTATACGCAACACTGATACCAGCTTTACGCAAGACTAAGCAGGCGTCTGGACTTTACCGTTAATTTGTTAATATTCGCAGATATGCAAATTTGTTTGGGAACATAGCGTGTAGTTGTAGCGGCTACTTAGCTTTCTTAATACTATCAAGAAACATAACAAAAACACATATTTGTATAATAAAAAAAATATAAACAAACATTTATGCATAAAATTGTTGAAATAAAGTCGTAACAACCAGTAGCTGCTTTGAATCTTGCTTTGTAAATAGTGAATAAAACGCCGTTTTCTTCGTTTTTCAAAACCTTCTACTAACCTAACGCATATGCTAAGCGACAAGTAGTGTTTAGCGGGATTGTTCATTAACAATTTTAGTACATTTATAAATAGCAAAAAGGTACTTAGCATAAGCGATAAATCTTTCGGGTAGCGCATACGGCTCGTGCATGGCGCGTGCATGTTTCATTTAGCATTACTTACGCGTATATTCGATCTTCGAGTATTTTCGATATGGTGGTTAAGAAAATAATGTTTTTCTTTATTTATTTTGCATTAAGTTATAAAGTTTCCCCCACTTTTTGCGCTTACACATTTTTTTGTTTTATTTTCGCATGAGTTCTCGGCTTTTTTGAAAAGCTACAAACAATTTTTCTTCTTCTTGCTTTTTTAAAATTAATTTTAATTGTATTTTTATTTATTCTTAAGTTTAACTTATAACGCTAATATATATCTTTTACAACGTTTATTATTAAAATTGTTGTTACGTTTTACTAATGAAAAAACGAAGAAAGCAAATGTTAGGCGTTCTTTTTTATGAGTAATGCGCGCATACATATATATTTTTTACATATATATTTGTTTATATTTAGTTTACACACCTACCATCTATACGATTAAAAACCACCATTAACACCAAAAGTTACTGTAAGAAAGATTTATAAATATGTATGTACATATATACATACATATACATATGCATAGAAAATGAAACAAAAACAACACAGCTTTTATGTAACAAATTCAAAATTTGACGTCTCCTCCAAAGGTAAATAATGTAAGTTCAAGACGCAAATGTAGTTATATTAGCTTTTAAGTACTACAATTGTATAACTTGACCCATTGTAAATAAAGGCTAACAAATTTGAAAAATATAATAATAAACATATTTGATTATATACCAGTTATTTAGAAATCCTATAAAGTATGTATATACATATAAATACGCGTGACGAGCTGAGTCGATTGTAATAGGACTGCGTTGATTTAAAAAAAAAAAATGTTAGAAGCAATCTTTACAATTCTTTAAAAACTTTCAAAATAGGCTCCTGCGTCGATGCAGCGCTGCCAGCGCGATTTCCAAGCATTGAAGGAATCACGGAATGCATTCTCCGGAATGCAATGTCTTGTCGGACCCGATTGACCCTTCGTTTGAGACTTTTGAGGACTTTTTTTTATAAATTTAACGTCTAGGCAATTAAACGAATACTTAATCGACGGTTTGAGTTCAAAACTTTGCGCACACGGGTCACATTGTCGGTGTTTGTTGAAATCGCAGGTCTTCATTAGCGACGTCTTCCCGGCCCTACCAAAATGCCTGGTGCCACTGAAACACACCACTTCTTGTTAAAGCAACATGTGAGTAAGCATGCTGACCATATCAAACGCCTCTGTCGCAGATTTACCGAGTTTCACACAGAATTTAATCGCGTATCTCTGCTCTAACGATTGCTGCATTTTCGACTTCGACCACTCACAGAAACACCTCGCTCGAAAATGTTTGTCCTGACTTTCCAGGTGCTCCAGGTGCTGATCAGCCGCTCGTTCGTTAGCTAGGAATGCGGCGGAAAAAAATCAGTCCCATTACTTTCCGGACAAACCCTGTACAACCCCTTAAAAGATCTCTCGACGAAATTTGGCATTTTTATATTTCAATACCACTTAGATATATAAATAAATGATGATTCCATCGGGACCTAAGGTATTTTGTGCCCTCTCCTAAGTCATAACGACTCACTTTGCCTCAGCATATTTATAGCATATTCATAAATTCCAATATACTGCTAAGTGCTACTGAGGCGATGTGATCCCTATTTGGAAACATGGTCTTTATCCAGTGTCTACAGACTACTGTGCCGATACCTCACCCTGCTCACTCCTTACATGCGGACCAGCTCCTTTATGGTATGGGGACCAACGCCAATAAAAGGTTCAGGTCCTACCATGTTGGTGGATGCTGTGAAGCGGACGAGCTCCTCAGCCAGTTCATTCCTACTATACCTTTATGACGGGGCGCCCAGATAAGATGTACTTGGTTATGGTCTGATAGACTTTACAGTCGTTCTACGACAAGTAGCGATTTGATCTCGTACGCAGAGATCGCTTTAAGTGACGCTGGACTGTCGCTGAGTAAGACTATACGTACGTTGTGATAGTTGGTTTGCTGGTTTATCTCTACGCACCGACTTATAGCAAAGACTTCTGCTTGGAATATGCTTGGAAAACTTCCCATGGTCCTGCGACTCCTGCACCAATTCCCTCCGATGTGTTCGAGCCGTCGGTGTACCGCTTAATTGTACTATCTCTAAGCAATAGCTCAAGACCGGAATCATTCCATTCAGCCTTGCTGCTAAGGATCATCTTGAACTTCTTAATGAAGTTTACTCTTTTGGTAATGCTGTCCCTTGGGTGAAGAGCCAATGGTATTTCGGCACTTAAGTCCTTCATACGTTGGGATGAGATTAGCTTACCTCTTTCAAACACTTCTGTTGTCATTTGAAGCAGTGCTTTTTTTGGCTACCTGACCGATTACTAGGGGAAATGACATTAAATAAAAAGAAGTATACTTTTTAGTAGGTGTAGCTCGTTTATTCACCAACAACTTGAATTTATTTGTAACTGCAAGTTCTTCGCATCGTTTTATAAATTACAATCATAATAATTATACATATGTACCATATACCACATTGTTTTCAATACTGCATGTACTTAAATATATATTTATGTAACTATGAATGTTTTTTTTTTTGTTTTCCTTCTCTTATACGTTACAAGTACCACTTATTTGTATTTATATTTATGTTTGTGTTTACATAGGGTAAATGTTGCAATTTAGTGTTGTTTTAGTGAGTAATACTTTGTGTTGTTATATATATTTTTTAATAACTTTTGTGTATAGTATGTAGTATGTACTTTGTTATGTAATTAATCTTACTTAGTTTACTCTACAAATACGACAAACTGGTTTCTCTCATAGTTATAAATAAATATAATATGCATGCATGTTTCTTGTTCTTTTCGCAGCTCTTTTTGCCACATAACTGCAAGCGTATATTATAATATATATGTATGTATTTGTTTTTATTTTTAAAAACTCACTTTTCAGTTGTAATATACAGATAATTATTTAAATTGTTATTTATTAATATTTTTTATTACCATACTTATTTGAAAACTGCAATTGTGTTACTTATTATTATTTTTTTTCCATGTAGCAAATATTTTTTTCTCACTTTTGACTCTTATGCTCAACGCTAAACTTTTTGAGAACTCGTGTAATACGCATTTATATTTTTATATAATTTTTTTGATATAGTTTTTGCTAGCGAAAAATGCATTTATGCATACTAAGTAATATAAGTTTTTCTGGTATTTTGTTTATTTTTTTCAAAATTTAATTGTTTTTCTTTAAAATATGATTTTTTGTAGGTCACAAAGAGCTTTTAATAACTTTAGTATATTTTTTTTTTTTTTAATTTTTGTTTAACAATTTATGCCTTTCTAATACTCGTAAATACACTTGTAGTTTTTATAATTTTTTGTTTATATATGTATAAACATTTTTTTTGTATATATTTTTAAATATTTTTGAATATTTTTCGTCTTCTCACGCCCACACGCTGCCGTTAATCAAGCACAAAATCTGTGTTGCCACTTTTTTTATATTTTTTTGCACGTATTTGCATATATGTATTGCTAGTTCAAATTATTTTACAATTTATATGCATCTTCACTATATAACTACTTGTCAAAGCATTAATTTAAGTTAGGTTATGTTGAATTTTAAATTTTATACAGTGTTTGACCCCATACCAGCTTTTTATTAGTTGCGTTGAGTAACATTTAATTTAAATTTTAGACAATTAATATTTAATATTTTTGCAGCAGTAAATATAGTGACATCAATTGATATTTTGGAAACAGTAGTTGTAAGACATTTATTGTTTTTTTTTTATTTAACGAATATGTGTATGTAGTTATTTAGAAAATTTATATATTTAGACACAATGACACAAAAACATGCGATTAATATTATATATTAATTTCTATGCATATTTATTTATACTTTTTCTATTAAAATATGTATTTATAAAATTTTTTAAATTAAATTTATTTATAAATATTTTTATAATTCTTTATATTTTCATCATTAAATTTTTTGATGCTTTTTTAATTATTTTTTTTTATTTTTTTAATTATTTTTTTTATTTTTTTTTTTTTAATTATTATTTAATTATATTTTTTTTTGTAATTTGGTGTTTCATCTACACATTCTTGCCACTTGCACTTCAATTTTTTTGCAATTGTAAGCTGTTTTTGCTTACATTTTCTTTGTCGTGCCGCATTTTCCGCTTTTTTCCGTCAAATACATTTATTTTTTAGGTTATGTCCATATGTAAATGTCGAAATTCAAAGCTGCAACTAGTATTTTTGCCAATATATTGTCTAACTCACACAAAAAGTATGCGTAAACGGTACATTAAACCGTTATATGTATTACTTTCAAAAAAGACTAACTTTTGCATATAAGATGTGATAAATTCTATGTTAAATATATTAATTTTCACAATTTTAGTTTTTTTATAATAAATGTAAGCTTGATTTTGCATTTCTTTGAAATATTTCCCTTATATAACTTGTAATATATATTTTTAGTATTTTTTCTTTGCATGTAAGCTGTACTTCTCATATGCTTTATGTATATTGGATAACTGTACTACTCCATTACCCTGTACAAAGCTTTTGATTTCGAATTTTGCGACCATAAATTTGAATTTGAGTGTGAATTGCAAATATTATTGTTAATAATAATTTTTTGTTTTTTATATACTCGTATTTACTGTGTAAACTCTTACTTTGCATAGTTTTGTGTGTCATTTTTTGTTTTTCTGCTTTTCAAATTTAAATTTGTATTCCTGCTAACAACTGTTACATTTCCGTTTTGTATAATCAATAAATTGATTGCATCTGGCAATTCTTAGCTGCTTGAAAATTTATATAGCGGTTCGTAGCAGTTTGCTGCAACAAGCATGGATCGTAGGTTTTTCTAAGTGTTTGCGGTTATTCATTTTCGTTTATATATTTTTCGCACATGAAAATCTCAAAGGTACAATAATACATTGAAAAAACAAAAAAACACTTCACACACATCTAACTATTTACTACATATTCAATCGCCAAGCATTTCAGCTATGCTTTATGTACATTGCAATTTTTCTCAAATTCGTATAACTGCGTGTATGCTTGTGATTGACTACATAATGTTTGCTTTTTAACTTTCCAACGCTGACGCCGTGTTTGCACAACGTGCCTAATTTATACAGTGCAATTATTTTTTTAAATTATATTTTTTTTTTCAAAATTCCCTAACATTACTTTCCAGTATGCATATACACACTTATATTTGCTTTTATTCAGTTAAAAATATTTTTAAGGTATATTGCAATATTTTGACAGCTTTTAAGCGCACATACATATTGTTAACGGTAAACGTCTTAACTATACATTTATTGCATTTAATACGCATTTGGTTTGCAAGAAACAGCTTAAACTCTTTGCCTTATCTACAAATAACCAACATATTTTTATTATTAAACAGTTTTAGTTTAAATGTGCGCAAAAATTGTTTAACGGTTTCAAGTAAATATACTTTGTTGGTGTGCTGAAACAATTATTAAAAAATTGTAAATACAAGTTTGTGAGAAAAAAAATAAAAAAATAATAAAAAAATATTTTTTTATTTTAAAATGATTTTTTATAAACAATTTCAATTATTTCTATATAACAAAACTATTTTTTGCTTAATTTCTATATGCTTTTTAAATAAAAGGTATGTTTATGTTAACAGTAAACTTTTATTGTATGAAATGATTTAAAAATAATTTTACATTTCAATATTACAAAAACATTTATTTTTTGCAATTGTATTTTTGTTAACCAAAACTTATTTATTCAATCTTTTTTTGGAACGGTCTAAAACAAATTCCTAATTGTAAAAGAGGCAGAAAAATAATAAAAATATAACAAAATAAATAACATTAAAAAAAAATATTTTTTTTATTAATTTCTATATATGTATGCACATATATTTTTTTAATTAAAAGAGTATATTTTTGTTAACAAACTAATTTAATGAATTTTTAATAATAATTAATAATCTATGTTTTTAAATTAGTACAATATATTTTTGAATAATAGTATTTTTCTGTTCAATATTTTTAAAATGTTTATTTAAAAAAAAGTTAATTTTTGTTAAACAAAAATTTAATGCAATGTCTAAAATGTTTTTGAAAACGGTTTTAAAGGTTACGAAAAAATTGAAATTAGAGTTTAATCTGCCTTAACTGAATTCGCAAAAATACAATCTGAATAACACATAATGGTATACTCAGCTAATCTACATTTTTCGTGGTGAATTTTTATGAAATTTACCATAAATTATCGGCAAGCAGATTATAATTTTCTATATGTAACTACATATATAACTAATAAGCATTTTTTTCTATAATATCAAAAGCATAATGAAAGAAATACAAAAAAAAATCAAAAATAATAAATTTAAGTTATTTTCACTTGCATTTTTTTAATAATTACTTCAGCTCACTTAATAAAATTCGGTTTTACATTCTTTTTTGTAGAACAACGCGTAGAAAGACTTGCAGCCATTCAAGCCTTTCGCGATACACACTAATTATGGGCCAAATGCCTTTAAAATAACAAAAAAATATTTTTTTACAGTTTTTTTAGTGATTTTTTAGGAACCCAGTTCAACTTAAATAATATTTTTGCTAATGAATATACATACATATATATTATATAGAATGTTTTTTCGGAATTTTCGAAACTGGCTTGCTATATTTTCGGCCAGTGCAAGAGCGCCATGACTAATATGCTGGCTTTGTTACAAATTTTTCTTAATTTAAACTGAGTTCCTTCTCATCATATCACCTATTTCCTGAACAAACAATTATTACAATTTGTGCGCACAAAATATTTAAGTATGTATAGGTAAAAATAAATACGTAATTTATAGTGCGTATGTAGTTGGAGAGTATTTATAGTATGTAAGATTTTTTCTGCTAAAGCTCATAACACTTTCTACTACTATTCTACTACTTTTTTAATATATATATATATATATTTTAATGTGAATATTGAATATAGCTGAATTTTAATAATTATAAATACATTAAATATTTAGTTTGCTTGCGTAAAATATTGTTTGCTACTTTATCATACTTTTTATATGCTACGAATTCCCTTTTTTGTGTCAGATAACTTGTGTGCTGTTCGCTAATTTTTACAAATATATTTGCTATATATCTTATATTACATAATAATGCGTTAATGCAGAGATATACATATACCACATAGAAGAAATGTTTGCTTTACTCAATTTACATTATAATGACGAGTCTGTGAAGCTTTCAAATAGTTTGTGTTAAAATTGCGGTCAGAAATGTCAAAATAGCAATTAAACTGTACGGCTAAACTAGTGCTAATGCACCAACGTTGATACTCGTAGTACAAATTTTGCTTGTAGAAAATTGTGCTTTTAAGCTTTTCGAGCATAATTTAGAAGCTACTTAATTTTGGAGTTATGCTAAAATTGCAACCATGGGTCAATTCATTGCATTTCTGACATATTTCCATTTAAGTAAATGTTGGTGGAAAGTTGGTTTTTTGCTGTTTCATGAATTGCTTGAACAGAAAATTTGTATAAAAATTTCACTTTCAAAACACGCAGTTTGCATTGAAAATTGATTTCATTTTGATATCCTTGCTAATCAAAAATCTCTCCATTTTTTCAAATATTATGAATTAGTTAATATATTTTGTTTCAAAATTATTGTGGGAGAAAAGCATTGCAGCGCTTGAAATTTTCAAAAACCATTTAGCCTTAAAGGTAATTTAAGTAAAACCACCGAAAAGTGCTTCCAAAGACCATGTGTGGTACAAGTAAGCTTTGTTATACACTAATCGCGTTAATTGCTGAGAGGATTTTGTGTCAAACGACTTTAATCTTTTAAAGCATTGCTTGCCTTAAAAATAAAAAACTTCAGTTTCTCTAAAATACAACAAAAGGCAATGTATGCTTTCGGAACTTTGCCAAAACTGAAGATTCGAAACTACGCAATTTGTGATTTTAGATTTTCACAAAATTATGTGGCTTATAATTTCGTTTAAGCTAAGCCACAAGCTTTCAACTATTAAAGCTGTTTTTTGTAAACTTCAAAATTTGTTTTGGAGCTTAGTTTAGATTTCAGCAATAACATCGTGATTTCATCCAGTAATTCAACTGCCGAAAATACGTGGACAAGTTTTTATAAATGGCTGGCATAGTTAGTATGTGAACCTTGAGCTTTTAGGTTTTGGTAATTCCTTAACCATTTCAGCGTTTTAGTTTAGTAGTAAACAGTTTTTTAACCTTTAAATATTTTTCTAGTATTTACTCACAACGCACGTAGTAAATATTTTTTTGTTATTTTTTTAACTGCAGGAATTTTAAAGAGAATAAATGAGAAAATAGTTTTAAGAAAGTGAGACTTGGAAGTTTAATGCTCTTTTTTAAACTGTTTTGTTGATTAAATACCTATAGCTTCTTTAAGCTTCTTGAGGCGTCAAAAGATTTCACGGAGCTTTTTAAAACTGTTTTGTAGATTTAACTTGCTATAGCTTCTTTAACTCAAACATAATTTTGAAATTTTTTAAAATTTTTAATTTCTCAAATGTTTTTTCAAAATTTCAATGCTTCATACATGTTGTAAACTTTTTAGAATTTTGTTTTGGGGTTTAAGCATGATTCAATTATATAAGGTTGTGTCTATACGTGTTTCCTCTTACGAAAAAGTGTTTTGATCCTTAATCTCAAAATAAGCTGTTTTTTTGTTTTTCTCATGAATTTTCGGTTTACATTTAGACGATTTTGTGTGATTTACAATCGCTCGTATTCAGTTATCACTCAAAAAACGCATTTTCATTGATACAAATCTTTGAAAAATAAATTTTTTAATCACGAAAATAAAACAATAAAAAGCAAAACAGCGGGTTTTGACTTTATGGATTCAAACATTTTTGACAGTTTGTAGTTTTTGGGCTATCGGCACAACCTTTTATAAATGAGTCAGTTATGTACCTTTCTTCTTTGATTCGTGTTTAATATTTTATTTTTTGAAATTTCTAATTTCTCAAATGTTTTTCTAAATTGTCTATAATTTTCGGCTTTTCAAAAAAATTTTAAGATATGCTCTGTAGACATTCCAATTGTTTATATATTGAATTTTATTATTAAATTATTATTAATTATTAAACTTATTGGGTTTCATTTTTAATTTTAGTTGCAATTAGTATTAAATTTTTTGAGTTTCAGTGTGAATAACATTTTATGAAATTTTCAACACTCTGTCCTTTTTCTTTACAAAATCATTAAAAAACCCCTTTGCAATTCAAATTAAACAAAATTTGCTTTCACTTCCACAGTGTTGCCTCTGATTTTTCAATAATTTTGTATTTTTAGTACAGCAAATTTCTTTGTAAAAACCTTTTTCACATGTTCTCGGCATTTTAATTTTCACCTTTTGTAAATAAAAAACAGCTGACTTATTGCAATATTGCCACGCAGCGCACATTTAACACAATTTGCCAATTTCAAACTATTTTTGGAATTTTCTTAGTTTAACTACAAGACAAGTTATTAACAAATATGAATCTGTTTGAATTTTTTGTTTCAGATAGATAAATCAAAGCATATTTCCCTCCCAAAAAAATCCACAAAAAAATTTGATTTTTTGAAGCCTCTAAAGCAAAAAAAACTATAAGCTTCCTGCGGCTATCTATATCTGGAGAATCTCCTCTATCCGACCATACCCATTTTATTCCCGAAATCCTGGGACGGTATACTAAAGCCGACCCCAGGTTTCCCCTGAATGAGTACGTTTAGTGTCTAAGACTTCCAGCGCAGCATTCTAACGTTCGGTATTGAAATATACATTTTTCACTTGCATTTATAAAACTCACCGCTTTTGAATTTTAGCTTAAAGCTAAACAAACTCGCCACGCTATAAGCTACATAAATATTAGCTTTTTGGTTAGGAAAGCTTAAACATAAATAAACAAACAGATTTAAAGCGCTTTGTTTAACAATTAGAACTTTATTCTTTAACATTCAATTATATTATATTCCAAAGCTTTTAAATCTGCTTATCTTTTTTCATATAAATTCTATATAATATCTATATTTTATTTATTGCTATAACAATTATCAATATTAACTAGCATGCTTATTTTGAATTGATTCAATTAAAGAAGGTTTTCCGATGCGCGAAGCTCCGTTTAAATATTGCTTTACATAAATTTTGACATTTAGTAATGTTTAGATCTTTGCACAATGAACGTGAAACGTTCTTAACGGAACTTACGCAAACGCGCGCATCGCTGCTACAGAGCCACTTGACATTTCACCCAAATTTGTTTTGCGATTTAATCGTGAAATTTCGAAAAGTCACATCAAACTAAAAGTTTCAAAGAAAAATTAGTTTACGAATTCGATATGCGCACACACTCACATTTAAAAAATACAATCCAAACGTCTTTCTCGGCCCATTTACATATGTATACATGAAACTCTAATGATTTGTGAAAAAAGCATTTTGGCTGTAAATAACGTTAGATTGATTTGATTTTATAAATTTAGAACGATTGCACAACAGCAGCAAAAGCAGCCGCAGCAGCAACGAGCAGCAAGCAGCAGCAGCAGCCAACCAAATAGCCGCAGCAATAATGTTGCTAGTGAAAAAACTTTTAACTAAATTCAACGAGCACTTTCCCAAGTTTGTTTTGAAAAATTACTCGTATATTTTCTTTGCTATTTTGATAGTTTCCCAAGCAAAAGGAAAAAATCCACAAAATTTTTCAAAAAAATTCGTCCTTTAAATTAGCAATGAATTATAATCGTCGCAGGAACATATGTAAGAAAACAATCATTTATTTTTGAATTCATTTCGATTCTCTCATAACTTTTCTCTCATAAAACTTTTGTTCTAATATTACGCGTGCTAACAATTTTTCGGCTCTACAACAAACAACAACGCGCTACAACTTGTAAACAACAATATTTGCCGCAATTGTACAGTTACTTTGGGCGATTTTCATCAATATCCAAATCCAACGCATCAAATTAAAGCGCAACACAATCGACGCCAAAATTCCGATCCCTTCGAACGTGATCCCTTCAAAATCCAATCGTACAATTTTCGTTACGCCGAGCGTCCCTCATACCCACTACCGAATTTGTACAATAATCGTGTACATTCAACGCCTTCAACGTCGAACAAACGGTTTGAGACATTCTTCTACAATTATGACTTCACTCCTTCTGTGCATGACAAAGAGAATCCTCCAACAAACAAATTTCGCGAATTTCGTCGACGAAAATTCCTTTTGGATCACCAACCGCAAAATCCGACAACAGCAGGTCAACACGCTGCGACAGCAGATAACCGCGAATTGTCGTCACTGCAACAAACCCATATGTATCAGCAATTGCACCCAATCGCCAATGCAACAGTCTACGCACGTGTCGGCACAAGCGCCAGTCAAACAGCAATTGCGTCGGCCGCTAGGACAGCTGCAACAGCAGCAGCAACAGCGGCCACGACAACAGCAAATGCCGCTGGACGTACGAGCCAATCGCGTCTCGGATACGAGCGTTTGCGTGGCGGCAACGTCGACAACGGTGGCGGCGTCGGTGGCAACAGGGGCGTTCGGCATTACCAAACACTTTGCAGTGCCACAGATTCAAGCAGCATCGGCACAGCCGCCGGACTGCGTTATGGACGTGACAATGTCAGCACCTCATCGCACATGTCCGGCCAAAACAAGTACGCTCGCAAAACGAATGCGCGCTCTACTGGGAACCGAGAATATTTACGTGCACTCGCCACAGCCCACATTAACGAGTCGGCCAATCAGCCCAACTACCTTGGTCGGGGGCGTTGCAACAGCCGCACATCAGTTGAACGCGGCCGGCGTCCACGTCTTGAATCCCTGGGTAGCGGGAGCGGGTTTGCGCAAGGTAACAGCCAACAGCTTGACGCCAGCCACGGCAATGCGAAGACCGCTGGCTTTCGCGAATTGTCAAGCGCAGGAACGTCGCCGTCGAAATATGCTCGACAGCCCATACAGATCGTACACTCAGCTTCCCCGAATCGGGTAACTGCAACGGTGGAGAAGACGGAGGGCGCCTGTTCCGGTTGTCAGATAAATATCAATATAAAAGGTTTGGATTCTACACAATTGGGCGATAATGTCGTTATCAAAATTGAGTCCGATAAGCTGACACCCAGCAAAACGAATACGAAAACCGAACATACGCCCGTCGTAAGTACGTTGAATAATATCTACAACGGTACCGGTTGTATACAAAGTAATGATATCGCCTTCGCAAAGTTGGTGGAAATTAAACGTAATTCCGAAATGAATCATAATCTCGATATTAAGCCGAAAGCAGTTGCACATCAAGCCAGAGCGACAATGCGTAATACTTCATCCTCATCATTTGTAATCGATAAACGTCTCTCTAAGTTTGCCGTGAACTCAACGGATGAACGCGAACAGCGCAAGCACAAGCCACGTAGCTCTTCACATTCTCGCATACCGTTGTCTTCATCAACCGCACGCGCGCTCGGTTTTACCAGTTCCAACACTGCACTACGCAATACGAATAGCACCGAAGTAATTCAACGCGCGCCGAGAAGTATCTCCAAGGAACGTATGCCAAGCATGGTGCCCTGGTGTTTAGACACCACACTACGACATGGATTTTCACACGACGACGACATTGCGAAACCATTGCCGCCCACACAGCCCACGCCAGTGATGAAGCCCACAAGACCCTCGTATGATGCAACACTAAGTGATGTGCGCAAAATGCGCCGTCAGGCGGTTGTTGCCGCATACAAGCCGTTTTCGCTGCAACGCACGTCCTTGGGCTCAACACTGCGTCCACGCAAGTCGGAAAACTTCAGTGGCAGTAGTAAACCCGGCAGCACAACGCCCAGCAATGAGATGAACAAGTTGTTGGAGAAAGCACAACAATGTAAGAAGTCGGCTGGCGCTGTTGCGTCCGATTTCCATGCCGAGAGCGCGCAGCATCGTCAGTCACATCACTCGCTGCGTGGCGCAAAAGTGAGCAAAAGCACTTTGCGCAGCCAATCAAGTTCGCAGTTGGAACTTAGACGTTCGCCTACGATGATTATGCATCGAAGCCGTTCCAGCATACGACAGGCGACACAATCTGCGAGCGACAATCAGAGTCATGTCACAACACCTCTCAATGTGAATATCAATGTGTTTGCAGATAAATTGAAATTGCTACGTGTTTGATTGCATAGAACTGAACTGACAGCAGATTTGTCAGAAACTGTCTCGAATTAATGGGTAGAACTTTGAACTAGAACTTTGAAATTTCCAAGAACGATCCGAATTTTACCAACTCGCACCAGTTCAACCGCATGGACGGCGAGTTTGTGAGCTGTTGATATGGACACGGCGGTTGAACCTTTGAAATGTGTGGCGTTTGCTTTGGTCTTCCTGGGGGAAGTGCAGAAAGACGTTGCGCATTTGAGGCGTTCAATTGCCGACACAATTCCCAGCCACTCTTTGCTCCATAAACGTCTTACGCGTGTTGGATGTTTATCGGCGTCCCAACAACAAAATTAAATAACCGTTATGCATGCAAATGTTCCTGTTATTTTTAAATTTAAAAAGTAACAAAAATTCCAAATTAAATCAAAATTCAAATACTAAGAGCCTCTACTTGGGATTTAATGCAATTTAAATAAAATCCTAAACGCCAGAAATGTTTGTAAACGAATTTATAAGTATACAATGACAACATTATATATTTTTATATTTATTTTACAATAACCCTTAAGTTGAAATAATGAAAAGAAAAGGCTTCGCGCTAAATATGGACATAATTAATAAAACAAAATTTTTGATGGTAAACAAGTCTTCGACTTTCGTACGTTTTTCGGTTGAATTCGCTCTCTATCTCTCTCTCTTTCTCTTTCTCTCTCTTTCTCTGAGAGCTTTTAAAGTTAAATTTTATTTTTTTATTTCGACTTCTTTACTGAAATTCATGATTAAACCACAACAATCCGGGTGATTAAATATCGCAGTGCAGACCTTCTCTACTGGGAGTAAGTAAATATTAGTTTTTTTGCACTTTGGCGAATAATACAAAACAAAAAGAAAGGAAAAGAAAAATTATTTAAATTATTTAATCATTTAAAAACATCGAAAGAGAAATAATGCATGCGACTCATACAGAATTAAATAATTTAGTTTACTGTGCAATATAAAAGTAAAAAAAATGTCTCACGAGAGCGCACTTTTTATTTCCTTTCATGAAATTAACTAATTTTATTAAAAAAAGTTTTATAATTATTAACTTAACGTTTTAATGGAAATATCTGTGTACACTTTTGTCAACTGGCAGCTAACGGTTGTGCTTTTGCCAATGGTATAATGGTTTACGTCTCAGCTTTGCATATGTTTTTAGCCAAGGCATATACCAAGTTAGATGCAGAGAGCTGAGTTCATGCAAAAGTAAACGGATTAACGGTTATAACTTATTTCAAAAATTATGGAAAAATATACGTATTTACAGTTAAAAGTAATGCTCAATATAAGCACAGAAATAATTAGAAAATTAAATTGGAGCAAGTGGAGACTCGCACTGGGTTGTGGAGCTGCTGATGATGATTAATAATTATTAATTATATAATCGAATTAATTCTGTATGAGCCGTTATGGATTTTTGCTTTTCGTTGCAATATGCAATATTTATAAGCAAATAAATAAAATTTTACAATTTTAAAATAAAATAAATAAATAAAGTTTTTTATTTTGTTTTCGAAATAACTTCAGATTTGAGAAAATAATTATACATATATTTTATTTAATAACAACTTCTTCTAAATTTTCAAAAAAAGGTATAAGAAAAATATTAATATTGATGAATTACAAAGTAAAAAAAAATGTGTAATTAAATTTAAAAAAATTGTTTTACGCATATTTTATAAATTTTTTTTGAGAGTTTAACAAAAAAAATAATATTTTTCGTGTTTATTATTTTATTTTATTAATTTTTTTAAGAAAAAAGCTTTAATGATATTTTTAAATATTGAGCGTTACAACAAATCAGCAGTTATTATTATTTTTCCTAAAATTCAACCTACATGTTTTCTTCATAAGTTTTTAACTTAAATTAAAAAAAAAACAAATCAAATAAAAAAATATTATTAAATTACAAAGTAAAGAAACAATTATTTACCATTTTTATGAGAATTCAACAATAAAAAAAATATATATTTTTTTCACGTTTATTAATTTATTTTTTGACCAAGAAAATTTGTAATAATTTTGTATTTTTATTTGTAATATTTTTTTTTAAATAATTCGAACATATGTTTTAAAGTTTTTTTATCTTTTTTATGAGAATTTAGCAAAAAAAGTAATTCTTAAATTAAATAATTATTAAAAAGGTTTTTTTAATAATTATCATAACAACAAATCACTAAAAGTTTTTCTAAATTCCATTTATGTTTTTTCATGCAGTTTTTACTAAAAGAAACTTATTTGGAAAAAAATATTATATTATTCAATTAGAAAGTAAAAAATTTGGAGGAAAAAATATTAAATTAAAACATATGTTTTAAATTTTATTATTATTTTTTAATTCTTAAAATTAAATTAAAGTATATGTTGATAATTTTACAATTTTTTTTGAGAGTTTTATGAAAAAATAATATTTTCCATGTTAAAAAAAAAAAATTAACGAATAAAAAAATTTACTTTTAATGATTTAAATTATCAAAAAATGACGAATGAAGAAAAAAATAATAATATTTTTTAGTGATTTTGTGTAGTTTAAATAATTTTTAAATGAAAAAATAATATTTTAAATGTTAAATAATATGTTTTAATATTTTTTTTTAATTAATGAATAAAATTATTTTTTAATGATTTATATTATTAAAAAAATGACGAATGAAGATAAAATAAGTATTTTTAAATAATTTTTTGTAGTTTAAAAAATATTAACTAAAAAAAATAATAATTTTTTGTAGTTTAAAAAAGTATTAAATGGAAAATAACATTTTCATCTTTAATATATTTTTTGAATTCATTTAAAAAAAAATGATATATTTTAATGATTTATGTTATTAAAAAAATTATGAATGAAAAATATATATATTTTTTTATATACATTTATTGTTTTTTATGATTTTTTTACTTAAAAAAATTAATTTTTTAATGATCAATATTTGTTTTTTTCTTAATAATTATCATAAAAACAAATCAACAAAATAATATTTAACATGTTTAATATATTTATTTAATTAATTTAAGAAAAATTAAAAAATTTAAAATAATTTATATTATTAAAAAAATTATGAATGAAAAAAAAATGTATTTATATTGATATACATATATTTATTTTTTTATGATTTTTTGTACTTAGAAAAAATGAATTTTTTAATGATTAATAATGGTTTTTCTTTTCAATAGTTATCATAACAACAAATCATAAATATTTTTTTTACTAAAATTCAACTTACGTATTTTTCATAATTTTTTAACAACTATTTATTTTGAATTTTAATTTATCGAATTTCATTAATTTAAATATAAATCCCACCACTTAAGCAACAAATGGTTATAATTACGTATATTTGTGTTATAGCTTTAATTTTTAAACATAACCTCTGCTTGTTCTTTTTTGGTTCATTTTTGTGGTGCATTGTCAACCAGTTGCTTTACATACATATTTATATACATATATGTAAATAGCGCTTTAGTGGTATTAACATGTATTTTTTTTGAATAAAAATAATTTAAATAAACAATTTTCGTTTGCAATTATTGCTTCCTTGTGCCAACTTTAGCATTTTTCCAAATATATGTTTATAAAGGTGTATGTACATGTGTATGATGAGTACTGTTAAGTTTTTACTTGCTTAAATAACTGTAGTTATGTGTATGTATGTAGGTGGGTTGCGATCCGTTTGTCATAGTCATATGTACTGGGAATAATTATGCATTCATATTAATTACAATAATTTTTATAAAAGTTGAATTTTGTTGCATTTTTGGTTTTTTGTTTTGTGGGAAGCAATAATTTTTCATATGATTTTTCTGATATTATTGGTTGTATTAAAAATGTACTCAGTTGATCAATTCAGATTTCCGTAAAACTTGCGTGTTTCGATTTACCGTTTATTTTCAAGTCGTTGTGTCAAACTTTAGCATACCTTACCGTTGCTTACTCATCGTCGTCATAATTTTGGTATGTGACATAACGTACAGCCGAGCTCTCGCCAGTAATCAATGACTGCGTAGGTGATAGTGTTGAAAAGGAGATAAAGAAAATATTTAAATTTAGTGATAATGCAAATTTAAGTGCTAAAAGTGCGTATGTACAAGTGCACAGTGGGACAAAAGCACGCAAATGTTGGATGTGCTATGTTGGAAAAATATTAAAAAAAAATATTAAGTTTATTAAGCAAAAATAATAATAATGTATAATAAATTAAAAGTGTTGTGCGTGAAAAAATTAATTTAATTAGGTACAAATTATAAAAATTAATAATAGTAAATTAAAACAAAAATTAAAAATAAAAGTATTAGATTTTAATAAAAACGAAACTTTTTTATTGGAAATTTGTAAATAAAAATCAAGTTGAGAAGCTTATATTGGGTAGTCGAAAAAGTCTTTTCGTATTTTGTCAATAAATATGTAGTTAATTAAGCAAAAATTATAAATATAATTAATAATAAATTAATATGAAAATTACATAAAATTATTAGCTTTAAACAAAAACAAAACTTTTTTTGTTTGAAAATTTTACTTTATTGGAAATTTATAAACAAAAATCAAGTTGAGAAGCTTAAAAAGTAAGAAACTAAATTCGGAAAATTAACTTTGCCACTAAATATATAATTCCACTAAATTAATTTATAAAAGTCAGGGCGTTTAACATAAAGTAAAGACAAAATGTGCGTTTTTCACTAAAAAATAGATTACTTAATTAAAAAAAAATCCTAAATTACAAACATGATTTTGAGGAAAACTAATTATTACATCTAAATTATTTACTAAATTTAGAGGCTAAATTTATCTAATATAAAATTCAAAATACAAAATATGTACATAAAAAATGTATGTATATACATAAACACCAAAGCTTGGCGCTAACGCAAGTATTAAACACTTTAAGAGGAACGAACTGATTGAAAATATACAAGCAGCAACTAATTCAGTTAGAATATAATTAAACAAAAAAATTATAAAAATAATTTTGCAACTCAAAGACGTTCGCATTCAAAAGCCTCATTCGTCATGCCGTCATGCATAATGGCTGGACTCTTGGCCGTGGCCGTGAACACGACAGCATTGCCAGCATTCAAATTGCCATTCACATTCGCATTCACAGAGTTAGAGCCCGACGTCAATGCCGGTGGCGGCGTAGACGCGTCAGTATCGGCTTCAGTCTCGGTACCAACCTTTTTCTCCTCCTTAGTCGGTGGATTCTTTAGCAGCGTCAGAAGTGGAGCGTAAATGAAGCACAAAATAGCGATGCCGACTAACATCCATTCGAAACCGATGGTCTTGACCAGAGTGCCGCTCAGCGCTGGACCCACGGCAAAACCGACACAGAAGGCAACATCACCCAATGCATAAACACTGCCATAGACGGCCGAGTGACGTATGTCGACAAGAAAACCAAGTTCGGGCATCATAGATGAGTCCACCATGCCGATGGCGAAACCCAAGCCAGCATTCGGTAGAATTAGATGTGTAATCGAGGTTGCCATAGGTATCTGCGAATTGCGAATACACAAGAAAATTGAGTAAAAATCAGCAAATATCGTAACAAAAGTATTTCACTCACCATTATCAAGCAACAGCCAATGATAATCAGGCCCAAACAGGCGGCAAACCAACGTCCAATCTTGTGACCCAAAGGACCAAAGAGATTTGTGCCAATTAAATAACTGATGGAGGCTGGCAAAAAGGCAACACCTTGCTCCCAACGTGTAGCGCCCATATTGTCAACCATCCACAGCGGTAGCGATGGCTCCAACATAGCAATACCCATATTCGCGAAAGTAATAGAACCTGGAAAATGTAGCGTTGAAGAAAAGAATTTTGCATAGTCCGCTTAAACCTACCAGCAGCGATCAATATATACGGATCGCTGATGAGCGCCTTTAGTGATGGTGGTTCCGTTTCGGCACGTTGTATCGACGGTTGTAACATGAAGAGCTGCAGCAGGCCATCACCCAAAGCCAATGCGGAAAGTATCAAGAATGGTGCGGATTTGCCAACGAACTCGTACATGACACCACCGAATGGCGGTCCGATAAGCACACCTAAAGCCAAGCCACCCAGCGCTACGCCCATTGCATTGCCACGTTCCTTGTCGTCGGTGTAGCGATCGGCTAACATACCCATACCGGAAACGGACGAGCATGAAGACCCGATACCTTGTAGCGCACGCGCCACAAATAACACCAAATACGAGCGTCCAAAAGCGAAGACTAAGCGGATAAAATGAACATTATAAGCCTGATTCACCGTGAGTGGCACAAGGCACCATAAATATCGGCGTGTACTTACTAATTGTCGATATAAACATGATTACGAAGCCGGCAAACATGGGTATGCTGTAACCGATTCTGTGTAAAAGGTTGGATAAATATATTCAGATGAGCAGTCTAAATAAGATTTTAAAAAAGTGTTGAAATAATGCTGTGAAAGGCTTTAAAACTCGAGTTGCGCTAATTTCGAGCTTAACTGTGCAAAGTGACGGTTGGGTTCGTGGAACCTTCCTAAAGTGGTTACAATGATTTCAGTACTTACTTATGCGTCAGTGGTCCAACAATCGGGTTGACTAACAATTGTACGAAAGCTTTTGATGCAAATAGAATTCCTACTTCAACGGTCTCGCCCACCAGTTCATTGTGTCGCTCTTCCATCTCCCGCCACATCGTGTAATTCTCTGTGAAAAGCAACAAATATATTAAAACAATGAGCACTGTGTGTAGAGCTAAGCCCTTTAGATTCAGCTAAGACCCATGACGGCCAAGTGGTCCAAGGGCGTATTTATTCGCTGTTTCTAATTTTAAAATTTGTTAGACTATAAATTATCTGAACAGGTTTCTGCGATAATGCTCCAAGAAAGTACTGATAAAAAATATCTGTTAACTTTTTAGGGAACTAAGTCCAAGTTCATTAAAATAATAGGTTAGTTAAATAGGCTGATATTTGTGTGACCACGAATAATCCCGCTTGGTCTGCTAGAGACGCTTGTCCGTTGTGATGCCCAGAACCCTTAAGTATGGATCAAAAAGACCGTCGTATTTCTACAAATCGTCTAGAGCCAGCCACAAATTTATTTTAGCCAGCCAATTCGCCGGGTTTTTAGAAAGTATGACAACAAAATGCTTCAACCTTAGTCTGGTGAAAGCTGGACACTGAAGGAGAAATTGTCTCGCTATTTGCACCTCAGCTTCCCTTGCAACTTTAATAAGTTGCGTACCGCAAAATCTTTAGCCTATTAATAAATTTCCATTGAAACTGTTTGAATTATTTTTGATGTATGGAAAAGTGGAACCAGTTCTATAACTCAACAGGGATCACTTCAGTTGGTTGGCTTTTCTGATAGGTCAAAGCTTTAATTTTATTTAAAAAGATAGATCAAAGCTTTAATTTTCTGTAAAAAAGGTAATTTTCTTGACCTCCCACTATACTACAAGGATTTGAGATCAAAAATTTTCAATATATTCTCAACTTCGACTGCTAAAACCCGGAATGCAATGAAGTAGTTTTGCAGTTCTTTGAACATATTGACATGACTAACGAACAACCAGCTTCTGACTCTCTTTGAACATGAAACTCCTCAGGACGAGTTTCAAGCTGTCACCGACTTCTGGACAACTTGTACTCTTACGAACTCTGGCTAAAGTTGCGCAACCTTGTGAGCCCGGTGTTATATTATTTACTGAACTCTTAAAATCCTAAAATCTTATTTGCAAATAGTACTACATATATACTTTCATTACTGCCTTACCTTCCGGACTCAGTGTTGATACCTCCATCGTCGGCAGTGGTTCGCCATTCGCGTTGCAGGGTGACTGCGTAGGCGGCGGTGGTGTGTGCGTAGTGAGTGGGGTACGTGGAAAGCTGTCGAGCGGTGCATCGGGATGGCGTATGTCGTACAGGAACTCGGGTATAATAGGAACTGTAAATGAGAAGAAAAGTAGAAAAAGAATTAGAAAAAAAGTGTTGAATGTTGACAGGATGTTGTCAATTAAGTTAATATTGCATGTCTTTGTTGTTGCACGTCTATATTTTAACAATTTACAAGCAATTTAGCGTTGCAGCAGAAAAGTTAGTGGAACGTTGATGGCTCTTAATGGGATTAAAAACAGTTAATGGGCGCCGTAAATTGTGTAGACAAGTTGCCAATTAATTGCAGTGCTTTTGCCACTGAGCTTTCTGCGTCTTTGCGTTTTTTAGCAAGCGCTTGAGGTGACCAAGCCACAGCGTTTGTTGGGTATTGTTTTGTATGTGCGGCCACTTGACGGCCTTGCGTAGACGAAAGCAATTTGAAAGTGTAGCAATTGAATTAGGCCAAGCACAGAGTGGTTGAGGTTCAGGTTGGTGCGCGTTTCTACTTTATTGTAGTTAATTGCTTTCAGTGATGTTGTGGTAACGCTTTCAAAGAGTTTAAATAACATAGCAGTTGCTACAAATTTACAGAAAGAGACGATTTTTTAACTAAGTATGTTTATAAATGTAATTTTGCGCAGTGGTAACACTGGCTCCGGACAATATGGTTCCGAAATGTTGTATTCTAAGTCTTATCCGAGCCTAATTGGATCTGATTTATTCAGCGAGAACCCCTAAAACTGCTTAATCAAAGTTTTCTCTCTTCTTATCGTTTTCACTGTATTTTCTTGGTTCTCATGGAGGGAATAATAGTTGAATCCCGAAGGCAGACATTTTAAGAAGTGGTACCGAGTGGACAGTCCTTGGCCGAATAAAAATCCGGAATCGTTCCGGTTGCTTAGACCGACTGTCGTGGGAACGGCGCCTCCACTCTCACTCGTCCTCAAATCAAGAGCTTCTCGGATTTAACTTTGTTTGGTGCCTTGAACTATTAAGAACTTTCGGACTCGTACTCAAGTCAAGACTTTTTTGGGCTATGCTCGGAGTCTCAAACTAGCAAGAACTAGGAAATAAGAAACGACAAACGAACTATGTTAACATTTAAATTACTTTAGCTTGTATGTAATATAGGTAATGATTTTCGAGGGAACGCCGCCACCAACCATCCTGTAGCTTGATTACTCTCATTAATTCGAGCTCAAACCAGGAGCTCTTCGGATTTAATTTTGCTTGGTGTCTTGAACTATCAAGAGCTTTCGGAGTCGTACTCAAGTCAAGATTTTTTCGGACTAAGCTCGGAGTATTAAAGTAAGTGCACTGATGAACTTCGGACCTCCTTGAAAACTCGCCTTAGACATGGGTCATCTCTTACCTCTGTAAGAGTTTTGTCGAAAAATAGCAAATATCCAGTTAGTCTGGTAGGCGAGTGCATCCTCAAGCTTTTGATGAACGGAGGATGGAGCCATGTCTAGAAGTTCACGCAAGTGAGGAAAGTTCTCTGAGCACTATTCACTTGGGAGTGGCCAGAACCGATTCTTTTACATTTGACTCAAGCAGCTCACGACTTCCGGTCTTAGACCAAGTATCCTCTGGGTACACAAAAAACATTCGTTTGAAAGCGAGCTAAAGTGGGAAGGCGAAACATCCCCCTAGCAAGGGTTGTGTGCTGTGTTTGGGACCCGCCACGTAAAAAACCCTACCAATGAAAATGAAACAACAGCCCCGGATAAGTGACCTCCCTTTTGATGAACGAAATTTCACTAAGCAAAGAATATTGGACTGTGCAGTAGCGCCACCCCAACATCTAATACACAGGAATATAAATATCATTACAATATATTTACAATGGCATCGCTAACCTCCAAAAGTACTCATAAGTAAGTCGTAGGCTCACTTCAGGAAATAAAAAAACCCACTGACGTGCGCAGACATCAATTGCATTTAAACAGCAAATAAACCACATTTCCGCAAGTTGGTCGTTTAGTCGGCCAGACAACCATTTACACGGTTGTTGGGCCGCTGTCGGCAGCTTTTGCTCGGCGCGCTTGGGGTCGGCGTGGCGTTTGTTGTTCGATGGGGCGCATTCTATGAACATTGCATTGGCGCCGGAAGTGGATCGTTATGAACTTTTACGAAATTCAATTTGTTATTTAGCAGCTACTCGGCAAGTGCAGCACTTACTCGCCTACCCATGCTCTGGCATTCTTCGAGCATATAGATGGACGTTTTCCATGCGCCGCTACTAAAAGTGCACAGACAATTCGCCGTAAATTGCAAATATACTTATGTGTGTGTGCATTGTGCGATGCGGATAATTATTGCGCGCGTTGATGATGTGTTTATGCGTTCTTGTTGATGGTGCAATGTGAGCCCCAAGCCTTGTAAACCGCTAATCTTGCTTGTAATGTGTTGGCTCGTGCCAAATTGCTTTCGGGTCGGTTGAGTTATTGGTAGAAGACGAGTTTGTAATTGTGTTCCGGTATTTAAAAAGGCGTGTGGTATTGGTGTCTATAATCCCGAAATTTGAAAATAATTTTCGGGATTTCTGGTTACTAAATCAATAGTCAGATGCATGTACGTTGACAACATCTGATGAGTCGACGTTATGGGTTTTCGAAAGAAAGGTCCTGCGCAAAATTTGTGGTCCTTTGCGCATTGATTACGACGACGTTGACATACAAGTAGTACGCCGGCTACGTTGGCTAGGTCATGTCGTCCGAATATACGAAAAGACTCCATCTCTGAAAGTATTCGATGTAGTACGCGCCGTGGGAAGCAGAGGAAGAAGGAGACCTGCACTCCGTGGGAACCGCCAGGTGGAGAAGGACCTGTTCATCTGTCAGTTAATTCCTGATTCACCGAAAAAAGGAGTCTCCGTTTCAGCACAACGAAAACTACTGCGTCAAAGGTATTGTATGAGCAGGCGCTGAAAATGGACATCAACAAAGAGAAGATACGCCATATTTTACATTTTTCCTTCGATAAAAGTCTGGCGGCTGAATCGCAGCTTTGGCCATGGAGAATTCTCGTGGTCGCATCACGGTGAGCCGGTGCAAACGGTAGTGAAGCCAGAAATGAAGGTCAGGAAGGTTTTGTTGTGCGTTTGGCAAGGTTGGCAGGGTCTACTGTCAGTTGCTTCCACAGAGCCAATAATTTCGACCTGTGCTGGCAACAATAGAAACTACAGTCCAGAATCGGACAACTTTGGCCAATAAAAGAGAAATTGTGTGCCGTCGGGATAACGAGGCTCATCAATAGTGACACACCAAAAGCTTCGAAAGCTTGGTTGGGAGGTTCTTATGCATAGACCTTATAGTCTGGTCCTGGCCCCAAATGATTACCACTTGTTCCTAACTTTGGCGAATGTCTTTCACAATTGATATTTCTGGAATTGCACACTAATGGGCTGACATCAGTTATCAGCCTTACTTAAGCTCACTCGAATACAGTTACTTAGACATGTTTTTAAAAATTTCGGGATCCCGAAATTCCTGCACTGTTTAAAGTACCACATTACAAGGTAGTATGCAAATACATCATCTCCTTTTATTTAGCCAATAGATTGAAATCATTACAGGCCCGCAATGTGGCTTACACATTTACATATATAAATTACATAAGTTGCTAAGTAGGCACTTAAGTACACTTGTTATAGCGGCAATTAAATTCAAATCAAACCTGTATGTATTATGCATGCGATAGACATTTTATTATGAAACTAAAGTTATCTGCATATTATTATACCTTATGTCCTTAATCAATCAACAAGAATAGTCAGTAAACTGGTATTGGAATTCAATATTATGCAGTAAGTTGTAACGGAAGATTAGCAAGTTATTGCTTCTAAGGAGTATTGAAATATAATCACCAAAACATAAGTTTTGTTAAGTGTTATCAGAGAGCTTCTTAGAATATATAACACAAAGATAATGTACTCATGCGTAACTCATCATCGGGCTGATGACGGTATCATATTGAGTCCACATACCTCAAGTAGTAAAAAGTACTTATTTTTTCAGTTTTTTGACAGATAATGCGTGAGATTTGTCAAGCTGTCATTTTTGTTCAGTATTGTTTGGCAGCTCATCATGGAAAGATTTAAGCCTGAACAAGGCTCACGTATCGTTCAACATTATTACGAAAATTCACGTACTGCAAATTATGACCTTTTCTCACGCTTTGCTCAACTTATGCTAAACATAACCGGCCTACTGAGCGTACTATTCGCAACACCATCATCCATCTTGAGACCCAACATTCATTATTAAATAATATTCGATCGAATAGACCACGTCCAGCACGTCCACGCAGTTAAGAAAATGTAGCCGCCGTAGCTGAGAGTGTATACGAAGACCGTTGAGAGTCAATTCGGCACCGTTCACAGCCACTCGGACTGACCTATGGAATGACTTGGCGCATTTTACGTCGAGATCTTACAATGAAAGCGTATAAAATACAGCTTTTGCCAAAACTGAAGCCGCTCGACCTTCCCAAGCGACATTGCATCGCTGTATGGGCTCTTGAAAAGTTCCAAAAAGATCCTACGTTTTAGAACGAAATTTTGTTAAGCGATCAAGTTCATTTCTGACTCAATGGATATGTAAACAAGTAAAATTGACCCATTTGGAATGAAAGGCAACCTGAAGAGACTCAATAGCTGTCATTTCTTTCATAAAAAACAACGGTTTCTTCAAAAATGATGCCGGTGAGAACGTAACCGTCAATGTCAATCGTTATCGCGCCATGATAACCGACTATTTCATGCCTGAAATTGCAGCTTGTGATTTCGGCGACATTGCCACATATCGCTTCAATCAATGGATTTATGGCGAGAACACTTCGGTGAGCAGATAATGTCACGTTTTGGCCCGGTCGATTGACCACGCAGATTATGTGATATCACACCGTTAGACTTTTACCTGTGGGGATATATAAAGTCTAAACTTTATAGTCTATGCGGGTAATCCAATTATACGCCAGTTACCAGTCGAAATGCTCGAACGAGTCATCGAAAATTGGACTCAACGGATGGACCATCTGGGACGTAGTCGCAGCCAACATTTGAAAGAGATACATCTTCAAACAATAAATGCCAAAAAATGTTCTTTCGAATGATAATAAATTTTCTCCATTAAATTTGAAGTTTCTGTCTTTTTTCTTTAAAAAAGAAGGGAATCTTGAAATGGATGACCCTTTACATATGATTAGAAGATCGGTCAAACTGTGAACCAATTTTTTCCGGTATTACTGGAAAGCAGCTGTCTGTATCCCTAGCTGGTTAATACTTAGCTTGTGAGTCGGGCTCTTGTCTATTACTGAGTAAATATATTTTTGGAATACCGTGAATTCAATTTTATATGCAACATTAAACGCATGGGCTTGAAAACTCAGCGTAAGTTCCTTTCCTCAACTCCACGTGGGCTCGTTTAATGAGAAAAGTTGGGAGAATGAATCATCGGTGAGGTTGTGTAGTCTGCGCTGAGGCTCGCGTGTCAGAGACACTTTTACCACAAAACAAAAAATAACAAACGGTAACATTGCAACAGTTCGGACGGTCGCTAAGGCGTAACAAACATTGTTGCGAAACGGTGGAAAGGGAAGAGAAGGAAGGTGCAACCAGACAGGAATCAGCAAGCCGGCAACTTAAACAGATTTGTTTAGTTATTCTGCTTGGCGGGGAAGGTGGTGCAAGCGTGTGTCGTTTACATTATGTTAACGGAATGTGGGAAATGACGAAGCAGTCGAAGACGAACAGAGCATTTGATGTGTCACAATTTTTATGTTGACGACATTACGAGTTAGTAGTTTGTTTGATGAGTAGAGTCGACCGGCTGACTACCACGCTTGATGACTGGCATTTGTGAATGCCCGCAGGACGAACATTTTGTCTTGGCATTTGAGCAAATTTAACGATGTCAAAGGAAAGGTGGCACTAGGACTAGAGTATTGATAAAAATCAAGCTTTTAGTCGTCGCACGGAAGTCAATTTGAGACAAGCTATTTGGAGCACGTTTTTTAACTAAAAAAGCTTCGGCACATCGAAGCGCAGACGATACACAGTTTGTTGTGTTGTTTAGTTAATGGCGGCTCACATATTCGCGTGGCACAGAACTTATTGAATAAATGAATAATCATTGCATAAATTAAAACTTTCGGTTATGGAAATGCTGAAATCATCAACAATTTGGGAATCCGCCAGTCGGCCGCTTTTTGTGCGCTCAATTTGGCTGGAAGCGCCGAAAACTGGGCGTGCCGGTGCACAACGCCATTTCATACTGGACTACGAGCCAAGACAGCGGCGCATACATTCGAAGTCGGCGGCGAGCATACGCAGAAATAAGGCGCATGGTAAGCATTTACAGTTATGAGCCACGATACAGTGCTATACAAATTATTAATTACTTGCTTTCATACTGCGTATAGCCACGTTGCAACATTCACATTCATATGACTTTGTTGGCGATTGGCAGGATCATAATCAGTGCAGATTTGCGGAAGAGCCGCAAAGAGATTTATTACTCATTGTGCCAGCCAAAGTAGAGCCACCAGCGGCAGCATCAACGCAACAGACACATCTCCTTCAACAGAAATACTCAAACAAAACACCACCCACTCCGGCGGGTCGCAGCCATAAACGAGCAACACTTTTTTTTCGCCATCGCCCACCGCGTCACGGTCCACTTCACGAACTCTACGAGCTGTATTCGCGCCACAGTTCACTACAAGATCTGCAATCGACGCTCTCACAAGCGAACTCACATGCGGATGAGCGCCTGGCGGAGCGTGTACTAAATTGGCTCGATTTAGCTGGCAAGCGTATTGACACCACTCAGCCAACTGAAGCTCCTAGAGACATCAGTGAAATGGGAAAGCGATCGAAAAAGCCAACAGCAAAGACACTAACAACACAGGCTCCACAAACTGCAACAATTGCTACTACCAGCAACAAGTCGCATACTCTGCGTTCCGCCAACACACAAACCCAGCCACACCCACAATCACAAATCACTACAACACAAACGTCCTCCAATGCAACACGTTCGCGTAAACAAGTCCGCTATGCAAGCGCTGTGCGCCCAGAGCAAATCCCAACAGCGAGCCAAACGGATCAAACTCGATCCGCAGATCCCGTCAAGCACATCACAATCATTTTCGATCGCGAGGGTGTGCCGGTGCGCTTCAATCGACCAGTACGTAACATAGATTTATGTAGCCTAAGCGCTAGCCCGAGCACAGTTCGTCGCATGGCTGGTACTTTGGCTTCCGCACGACTCTACAATGAAGGTGAGCGTTCTTTCCTGCAACCAGCATTGAAAACCGTCTCCGCGAAACAGCGTCGCTCCACTGAGTTGGAGCATGGCGCATATGCAGTGAAGTCAATGCAAAAACGATGCCACGATGCGGGTGCCTACGATGCCAAAAAACAACTGCATATTTTTATGCCGAATTTACCGAAGAAGGGTCTATTAACAGCGGCCGGTACGAATGATAGCGTTTGTGGCAGTGCCGATGATACGGTCAGTGGATTGAGCAATGTATTCAGTGAGCTTTGTAAAATTTAATATGGCTTAAGTAAATGTGTATTAAAAGTGAAATATATAAATTTTCAATAAAATGCGCAAAATCGTTAAAACTACAAAGAAAACGAGGAAGAAATGTGTAAAAATCAAAGAGATAGGTATTTTGGTATTTCCTTTTCTAGAATCGAATTTGAAGGGTTGTGCAATTCAGAGTTGAGAGAGTCCCTTCTCTAGAAAAACGTTCAGGCCTTAGATTACTTTCAATATCAGCCGCTTAACAAAACCTAACCCTCAGGTTCTTTCTGAAGTACATTAAGTGCATTGGCCGATTTTTACGATAAGTGAAATTATTCAACAAAGAAGTTCCATTAAACGTTCCGTGCGGAATCAAATTTCTGGTGCCGAAACGTTCAGAATGTTGGAAAAGACATTCTAGTAAAATTATTTGTCGCGAGCAAGAGTTTTTCATTGGTACAAATTATTCAAAGCGGGTCGAGGGCGCGTTGACGACGAACTATGTATATCCAGGATGGCCATCAACATCAACTGATGATCAACACGTCAATAAATTAAAGGAATTCGTGCTTGAGAATTGACGATGAACAGTCAGAGATCTAACTGGCATTGTTGGAATATCGGAAGGATCAGTGAAAACTATTTTCAATCAACTATTATCAATTTTTTTTGAAAAAGGCGTCCCGTAAACGTCTGTGAGCAATGCTTTCCGACTACCAGGATGTCATGAAACGTATTATTACTGGCGATGAGTCTTTGATCTATGCTTACGACCCGGAAACAGACGATCAATCGGTCGAATATCATGGCAAAGGTGACCCGAAGCCGAAAAAACCACGTCAAAGCAAATCAAAAATCAAAGTTATGTTGACAGTTTTCTCCGATTATCGTGGTGCAGTGCATTCCGAAAAACTCAAACGACCGCTCCATGGAAACCGTTTTGAGTCAATTGAAGGCATCAATCGTGAATCGCTAGGTGCATTGAAGGTTATTCCAGAAATTGACTATAACGAGTGTTTCGAGGATTGGAAAACACGTTGCCCCAAGTGTATTGGAGCCAAGGGGATTACTTTGAGGTGACCGACATAGATTTGGAAGAAAGAAATTTAAAATTATGAACAAAGTCTTACTATTTTTTGCTCATAGTAGTACTATTGGCTAATGTACTGCCTTATGCAAGTATAAATATGTACGTAGCATATTCAAACAGTCAAGGCTACAGTTGACACTGTGAAATTAGTCAAGAAGCTCAAATGAAATCATCCAAGAACACGTAATGCTGCATTTAGTCAACAAAATATGACAAAAGTTTGCCTGCGGTTATTTTTCGGCTTAAATGCAATTCGGCAAAGTTCGAAACTCCCGCAGCGCGAATATCGTAGAAAGTAGTTTGTCTTAGCGCGAGTGCATTTTACCGTTGAACCGCAGCGAGACATTGCAAAAGTCGTTTGCCGTTGAACGGCCATGAACGCGGCACGCCCACCTACATATATTAATATATGTGTACATGTGTCTAGGTTGTTGTAATGGGTTTATAAAAAAGTTCAAGCACTGCATGCCATAATATATAATAATAATACATATATAATACATGTATGTATGCTAGTTTTGTTTATACTCAGTACATCATTATTTTATTATTATTTCGTCACTTTGTATTCACTCTTGGTTGGCTGGCATGATTGATATCATGTCAAAAGTGAATTAAAATCTTTTATTGTCTTGATAATTACTGCGCAATACCGCAGGAAAAAGGCTTAGAGGTCAGACACTAGTATACATATGTATGCATGTACATAGAATGCAGTAATAGTACATACAATTATAGGGTTATGTGTCTTTATTGCTAAAATAGGTTAGAAGAGCTTTGTGTGCTTTTATAAAATATTGTACAAGTATCTGAATTCAGGTTTCTTATCCTGCCACCCAAGAATTTTCCAAATTTTGATGAACTGGCTCAATTGTTTTAAGGTTCTAGCCATTAGTACTATATTGTAGAGCTCCGAAGATAGTTCAAATTATTCTTAAAAGCTTGTAGATGACGGCAAATGGCCACAGGTTTTAGGTCTTCTTCAGTTATTTTATTGTAGATTGTTTGTTTTTCTGTGGCTTGTAAATAACTAAAGTGATTATACAGCTGACGTGACCTTCTGGAAACGATGGAGATATTCTCTAAAATGCTGGCAAGATATCACTACACTTTTCGAATATTTTTACAGGTTTTTAAAGAACTTTTTGGCGAAGTATTGTGTATATTGTAGGGTTAGAACTATTTATCAGCTATTTATTATCATATAGGGTTAAAAACAGGATGAACCACGCAAAATTTTTGAAAAACAAAAACGTAGAGTTATTAAAAATTAATTTAGAAAAAAAAAATCTTAAAAAAAAAATGTTTTGAAAATTAAATCCTTCTTGAAAAAAAAAATTTTTGAAAAAAAAAATTTTGAAAAAAAAGTTATTTAAAACAATATGTTTGAAAACGGTAACTTAAATTCAGAGTTGAAAATTGAGTTTTAAGTTACGGTTTTCAAAACCTGTTATTTTTAAAAACTTTTTTTTCAAAAGCATTGTTTTTCAAAAAAATTAAAAAACTTATCGTTAGGTTACCGTTTTCAAACACATTTTCAAAAACATTTTTTTTTCAAAACATTTTTTTAAAAAATAATTTTTTTCAAATTAAAAAAAAATAACTCAATTTTCAATTCTTTTGAAAAACAAAATTGTTGTTAAAAATAAGATTAAGCCTCTGAGACCTATTTATAGCATATCGGGTTAAAAACAGAATGAACTTCACAAAATTTTTTGAAAAAAAAATTTGCTTTTGAAAATCAAAAAATATTAAAAAATTTGAAAAAAAAAATAGTTTTAGAAAAAAATGTTAAAAAAAAATGTTTTTGAAAATAACAGTGTTTGAAAACGGTAACCTAACGATAAGTTTTTTATTTTTTTTTTAAAACAATGTTTTTGAAAAAAAATGTTTAAAGTAACACTTTTTGAAAACCGTAACCTAAATATCAGTTTTTATTAACTTACTATAATTACCGTTTTCAAAAACTATTTTTAAACATATTTAAATCTAGTCTAACATAACTTTGCCTAACTCATAATTTTGGGGAAAAAATGTTTTTGAAAAAATTGTTTTTGAAAAAAAAAAGTGTTTTTGGAAACTGAATAAAAATGATTTTGAAAAAAAATTGAAAATATCAGTTTTTGAAAACGGTAACCTAACCGTAAATTCTTATTAACTTACTTTAACTACCTACTAGTTATCTATCATACCTATCAGATATATTGCTTCTCACAGGTATAATCTGTTAGCTTGTCCGCTGTGTACATTTTCAACATTGTACCCTGAGGCGTATGAGTTACCTCACTGGGCATAATATCATAGACATATGTATGTATAAAATAAATATAATTGTGCACATTCACCCATATGCATGTGTATTGTATGTAAACTAATATGTAGGCTGTCATATACAAGAAAATATATGAAACTCAAAATCATGACAAAAAGTAGTCAAAGATTTGTGATGAGTATTTGAAGACCCTGTAGGACATTATATTAAAATGAGCTACTTATGTATTTGTATGTAATCAGTTTATATGATTTGTTATAATATTTGTTAAATTTGGCCTACTGCCTGCTCTTGACTGCCATTCGACGACTATATCGTGTTCAAACACTGCACTATCGCGCCAAATGTGAAAAAATTAACTAAATTTGTCTTGAGGAAATTTCATTAAAATTTTTTTATGGATCGATCATACGCTCTTTATGTTTTAAATAATTTATATAAAACCTACAAATTTTATATAAGTTATTAATTTGATAGTTTCAACTAGTCAACAACTAGTTAAAATGGGACTATTCTGTATACTAGTACTGAAAATTAACATTAGAAACCTAACATTAGAAAGTGTTATCTCAATTAGGGTACAGGTGCAAACCAATTATTATGAAACGGTCTATATTTAGCGCATATACTCAACATTTATAGCTAAGAATAAACATATTGATTTGTTCGCCTATGGCAACACGCTCTCAAGCAGCTGCGAAATTTCGAAAGCCGTCAAAATGTTATAAATAATTGGCATGCAAAGCCGCAACGCCTTGAGGTAGGCTAAACAAAACTATGGGTGAAACAAAAATATAATTTTAATAAGCAAACTGCAAAAGGTAAAAGCAATAAATCGACTGTCGCCACTGACTTTCATATTTTTGTCGTAATTTTGATGGTTGTATGCTTTTTGTCGGTTTTATTGTTGGTTTTATTGTTTGTTTTATTGTTGCTTTTATTGTTTGTTTTATTGTTGCTTTTATTGTTTGTTTTATTGTTGTAGAAGTAAAGTTTAGTTACATAGTACTTCACTGACGACAATTTAAGCTGGTAGGCAGCGCTTGTTGATTGTTTATTTGGCTGGTAATTAGGGAGTCGGGCGTGAGACTCTGACCATGTCAGGGGGTGGTAATGATGGTTAGGATGTGTGTTTGATAATTTTAGTGTGTCCGTGTTTCTAAAAAGGTGTTCCTCAAAGTTTCGTTTCTTTTTCTGCTCAAGCGCGTTATAAATAAATGAAGGGAATTTTTACAACCTTCTGAACATGTTCTGACAGAAGCAGTTCTGTGCTAATAACAACTCGGGGGAAAAGCCAAGTCGTAACTTGTCCACAAAAATATGTATATTTCGATGAAAATTGACGAAATTACAATTCATAATTGTTTAAGCGGTTGAAAAAAGTAGTAGAAGAAGCCCCAGTGTCTATTTTTTAAGTTTATAGTACGGAAATCGTTTAGGGACTCCGCTTGCATAAAATCATATTTCTTCCAATTTTCTTTTGAACGTGCAGCCTTGTACTCGACACAACTGCCACCCGGTATAAATCAAGCAACGCGGTTGTGAGTCACCCAACATTGGCTGTTGAATGCGTGCTGTTGCTCGATTTTCTCCATTATTTTAAGTGCAAAAGTTGGGTGACCTTTTCGAAACTAATTTTGACGGCGCGGCGTATGCACGCACATATATACTTCACTCTATATGCACCCTTGTATACATGGACTCAGGCTTATAAGCCCCATATAGCCTAAATTTAATATGCAAACATACTATATATGTATGTATATGTGTATACATATGTATATACAAACGTACGAATACGTTTTAATATTTCATATGTCAATTGTATGCAGTCGCGCGGGTATACGCGTACGACGTTGAAATTATAAGTCGTCGCATATGTATTGTTCTTCTTTGAACTTTTTATACCCTGCATAGGTTACATTAAGCTAGCCATGGAATTTGTAATACACAAAAAGAAACGTCGAATACTTTATAAAGCATATATATAAAAAAGTTAGGAAGAGCTTAGGGTCTAGGACTAGTTTTCGCCCGATTTTATTAAGGTAACCCATATATTGGTTAGGTGAACAAAACTATTCTACTTTGTAGCAACATGTTGCAAAAGTATAAAAAGCCAGTGCCGCCAGCTGATTTGTTCAGTCTGTATATACGTGAACTAGGCCCACAGTTTTCGAGATATCTGTATGAAATTTTACACACCTCTTTTTCTTCCCAAGAAGCTGCTTATTTGGCAATAGTTGCCATACAAATTGACTGATCAAAATTAAGTTTTTGTAGGGAAAATTTTTTCATTTGACGTGATATCTTCACGAAATTTGTCATAAATTTGTCAAGACATCGGAGAAATCGTTCAGATCATGTCACTATAGTATATAGTTGCCATAACTCTGTCATTATCATACTTCCAATACTGATCGATCAAAATTAAGTTCTTCTATAGAAATTTTTTATTTGTGAAAGGTATTATGGCTTCAGCGCCAGCGAAGTTAACGTTTTTTTTGTTTCTTGCTTTTCCTTTTCTCGTCATCAATGAAATGGCAATTTGTCTCTTCATTGTTGCGCGTCAAACTTAGTTGTTGCTTTATTATGCCTTAGTTAGGACTATAATGCATCATACACACATACATATGTATATACATATATTGGTATGTGCCGTATATGTCTGCCACCGCATGACTTGTCCAAAATGCGCAACAAAAGCGCTTATATTTATATAGTTTGAGTTGCAGGGAAGGACATTGTCATTATTTGTTGTTTTGTTGTTTTAGTGGATTTCATTTGCAGAACAAATGTGTTGTTCTTAGAAAATTACGGTTTATTCGAGTATTCGCCGTGTCTACGAACGGACGACAATCGTGAAAGCAACGCGAAGTTAAAAACTGAACTTTTTGAATACAAGAATAATAAAAGTGCCAGCAAACGTCGCTGCTAGAAAAGCAACAAATAAATATAATAATTAAAATCAATAAAAACAACAACAAAATTAATCAATAAATAATAATAAAGTGCTAATCGCAGCTAATAAAATA
Source organism: Bactrocera tryoni (assembly GCF_016617805.1). NCBI lineage: Eukaryota > Metazoa > Arthropoda > Insecta > Diptera > Tephritidae > Bactrocera > Bactrocera tryoni. The sequence goes on from NC_052501.1 coordinate 79,862,243, forward strand.
AATATAATAGCAAAGAGAGCCACAGCAAGAGGGAGCGAGCGCGAAATCATGTCGGACGACAGCTTGGAGGATGGCGGTTTGAGCAGCGCCACTTCAAGTCCCGAAAAGCGTCGCTCGACGGTACCCGATATTTTACCACATCAACGCAGTTTCGAGCAGCGCTATAGTCACATGATACATAAGCAAATACTGGAGACGGGCGTGAATAAGGAGGCGCTGCAGCGGCAAATCAATGCATATTTCTCATGTGGTGGCGCCGGCAGCAGTGCCGGGGGTGGCGCCAGACACCGGCAGAGCTCCTTGCAGGAAGATTTAAATGAAAATGTGGCAGAAGCTGCCGCTGAAGGCGAGGGTCTGACGGGTCAGGAGCAAGAACAGCAGGTTCGTGTGCAGCGTAGAGGGGAGGAGGGTAGAAGGACGTTGGACAAAGCAGAAACTGTGGATATAGCTGAGTTGCAAGGCGCGAAAGTTGCTGGTGATTTGTAAAAGAGTTATTTTTTTTATGTTGCATATAGGCTGAGCCATTTGTATGTTTAGTGAAAATAAGTAGAAAGTTAAAAAAAATATGGAAATTGAAAATCATCATGAAAGTTATATAATTGAATTTAACTATTTGAGGAGCGTATTGGATTATTTTTTTAATATTGATTTTTGAATTTTTAAAGCAAAAGTAGGAGATTTTATATGCTATTGAGTATTATAATTGGAAACATGACCTTATATGTATTTAACAACTTAAAAAAAAATATTTAATATTAAAAAAATATTCGAACAAGTATTATAAAATATTTTTTGAAATATTATTTAAAAATTTAAATATTAAAAAAAAATCAAAAAATATTTAATTTATTTATTATAATATTGGGTAGTCGAAAAAGTCTTTTCGTATTTGTCAATAGATATCGTTGTAGTCGTATATCCCAAGTGTTACCAATTACATTGTGCCATTCCATATATGTAGTGTTGGGAAGGTGAGATTTTAAACTTCATTAAAACAAAAAAAAAATATGAGGAAGTTGAAAAAAAGTTACAACTGTGCAAAAATGAGTGACAATAATAAAGAAATTCGCTATATTTAGAAATTTTTTTATAAAAAAGGGAAGAGTGCCACGCAAGCCACCAATAAAATTTGTGAAGTTTACGAAGACGATGCTGTATTAGTTCGTTTTTCGACCAAAATGGTACATATTTGCTTATTTATTTATTATTATAAATATCATAAAAATAAGTTGAAGTTTGATTAGAAATACGAAAAGACTTTTTCGACTACACAATAGTATGAATGCATAGAATTTAATTAATTAAGCCCTGCAAAATGCTTGACTCAGTTAGATTGTAAGTCTTAAAAGTTGATTTTAATTTTTTTTGATTATTTTTGATTTGTACTTTTAAGGTTATTATATAATATGATCTATTGGTAAAAAAAATCTGAACGCTTGATTTGTTCGTATATTTATTAGATATATATTGGAGTAAGGCTCAATTTTGAAATTTTGTGCTCAATAAAGCTTTTATTATAATAATCTTTCGAAATTAAAAAAACACTGTTTTACTACTTAGGACACAATGTGAGTCAGACTATCTTGCTTAACTTACTCTTAACTGCTTGAGTACTTTTTGTTAGCGGATTTATTTATCTTCTTTGTAATCCAATTCTTTGTAAAGGAGATTTAGTTGAATATACCGAAGTCTTGTACGACATACGAGGTCAACGTTTTTCGCGAAAATTAATGGCGAAGTCAGTAAGTTGTGACCTGTAACTAAGTCAGTCTTCTCCTTCCGTATCCTTGAACATGATCCTGGCGGTACAGCCTGTCCTTAAGACATTCCATCTCACGCTTAACTGTCTCAACGCCTTTTCGGAAAATGCAAAGTGCAATTAGCTATTTCGCCCTTATGTCCCGGACCCGGAATTTGAAGAAGAGTTAAAGACCTTTTCCTCGACATATCTAATATATGTCCTATGACATTGGCCAACTCTTTGCAAGCACCACCAACCCCACTTATCTAACACCACTCTCTTTTTGGTGAGACCCCGTCGAGACAGCACGTTTCTTAGGTCTTCCGTTAGATGATGTCGACGACAACTTGGCTAACCCTTACCATCCCAACGGGGACTAGGTGTCTGTTAGAACAAAAACAACACCAACAAATTGGATAGATTCCTTGGAAATAAAGTGAGTTGGAGGATGGAGTTATGTGTAGAAGTTCACGCAAGTGAGGAAAGTTTTCTGATCGCCATTCACTTGGGAGTGGCCAGAAACGATTCTTTTACACATGGCTCAAGCAGCTCACTACTTCCGGTCTTTGACCAAGTATCCTTGGTCCGTTTGAAGGCGAGCTAAAGTGAGAAGGCGAAACATCCCCTGCATAGGGTTGTGCGCTGGGTTTGGGACCCGCCACGTAAAAAACACCCCCAGTGAATAGGTATAACCAGCCTCGGATGAGAGACCCCCCTTTTGATTAAAAGACAGCGGCTACGCTGGCTAGGTCACGTTGTCTGGATGGACGAAAACACACCAGCTCTGAAAGTATTCGACGCAGTACCCGCCGGAGGAAGCAGAGGAAGAGGAAGACCACCACTCCGTTGGAAGGACCAAGTGGAGAAGGACCTGGATCCGCTTGGAATATCCAATTGGCGCCACGTAGCGAAAAGAAGAAACGACTAGCGCGCTGTTGTTAACTCGGCTATAATCGCGTAAGCGGTGTCTACGCCAATTAAGAAGAAGAAAATGAGTTTTCACCTTCTGCTCCTTGTGTCGCGGACCCGGAGTTTAAAGAAGGGTAAAGAACTTTTACTTATGTAGAAAATTGGTTAGATTCCATGAAGTAAAGTCAATTTCTACTTTCTGCCTTGCCAAAAATCTTGGGATTTCTATGTTATTAGAAAAGTATAAACCATATTTTGCTTTAATACCATATTCTCTTCGTAAGGGCTCTGTTAGTTGCGGGAACTTTTTAATTTAGGTAAATAAAACCACAGGAAAATTGTAGAATTCATAGAACATAGCTAGAGAGTCGGTTCCGGTAGGGTGAAGCAATGTAGGAACACGCTCGTTTCTATAACTTATCCAGGTTTCATAAAATTCTACATTTGTAACTAAACCAAAGCTTATGACATAAACGAGCTCCGGCAATTTCTGCTGGAGCTAAAAATAAACTACCAGAATGAGAAAGAGTGGATTCCGATCTAAAGCAGCACGCCACTTCGGCGCTGTAATGCCAAAAGCACTTGTACATAGACAAATCGACAGCAAAGCAAATGAAATCAATTGCAGTCACCACATAATTGGTAGACCAATTATACCAAACCTCAATTGGGCCTACAAACATGCATACCAACACAGCACAGTAGCTGCGTTAATCAAACTTGAAGTGATATTTGTCTGCGTTATTAACGTTTCACGCACTTTTGTCGACGCCCTGAGTCAAGCAAGCGTATATTCAAGCTGTCGTTGGAGATAGATGAGGGCGCTGAGGCCCGGTGGGGTGAGAAAATCAATTAAACCAATATAAATACGTATCTTTATACATATGTTTGCTTACCGTTATAAATGTATATATAAAGAAATTTCCACATAGCGCGCTCCAAAACCCATATTATAAGGCATGGTGAAGGCATTTCGAACCCTACAAATCCGGTGTTGGCAGTTCATTTGTCGTGACAGTAAATCGAATCGGAAAGTGAAGTGCTTATGTCAAGTGGTTGGACATAATGAAACGGACAGTGCTGTAAGAGCGCCATGGTCAGCTACTTAAGTGCGGACAGCCAGAGAGGGGGAAAGTGGCGATTTGAGAGAGGTGGTGGGAAGTCAGACCGGTGGTTTGGACAGTTTGCGGGCGGTGGCGGCGGGCGATTGTATGAACACTGTTTGCATTTGGCAACACTTGAACGCCTCAATGCCACACAAAGCAAGTGCAGCCAATTCACTGAAAACACCTACACACACAAACACTCGTGCAACAACACAAACTAAGGTTCAACAACAATGGCGTTCGCATTCAAGTGGAATTGATGCATTGAAATCGGCATTGGCGACAGGATAATAATATGAAGAACGAGGCAGAGTTGGTGTGGTTGGAGCGTAGCGAATGGCAGAGAAAATGGCTCAAGTGGCTGGCATTACGAATTCATAGCGAAGTGTTGGGTGGAAAAACGTTTGAAGGTATTTGTGATTTTTTCCTTTTGTGCGTAAGCATGTGGGTAAAACGAAAACGCCGCTGACAAAGCAACAAGTGGCTGGAGCTTGGCTAATGCTTTTACAAGCATTTGGCGTAGCGGAATTGCTTTCGTGAAAACTTGCGAATTTTTTCAACTTTCTGCGCAGAAATGTCTTCTCGAAACTATTTACCGAGCGAAGCAACGCAGAAAGGAACAGGAAACGTGTCTAAAAGTATTTAAATGCGTAGAAAGTGAGTGTGAAGTGAACATTTGCAGCTGGCACAGTGTGTGGTTTGAAGATTTTGAGGGAAAGTAGGATGTTGTCATTTCTGGTGTAAAATGTTGTTTTTATTGAAGAAAGAAAACAGTGAATATTAAATATTGTATATATTAATGTAGAAATGTTGCCTACAAATTGGCGCATTTTAAAATATCAATACTTAACCAATAATATATCGAAGACACACACCCAGAGATTTTAACTGAGTAACTTCTTCATAACACAAGTACAAAGGATGTTTGATAATGGCCAACGAGCGACGAAAACATTTGGGAAAAGAAAAGTTTTTTAGTACAAATTTTGCTTAAGCAAAAGAATAATATGGTATTGTTGCCTACCATTAGGCTCATTATCAAATGACAATACTAAACATAGGATCTATCGCAGTCAAACACCTAGAGAGCTACTCTGAGTAACTTTTTCATATTGGAAATCTAGTCAGATGTTTGATATTGGCTAACGAGAGGCAGTATTTGGAAAAAGAAAAGTTTTTGTAACACAAATTTTGCTTAGGAAAAAAGCTAATTCGAACATTTTGACTACAATTAAGCTGATTATCAAATAACAATACTAAAGATCAGATGGATCAATCGAAATCAAACACCTAGAGAGCTACTCTGAGTAACTTTTTCGTATTGGGAATACTCTCAGATGTTTGATATTGGAAAGCATTTGGAAAAAGAAAAGTTTTTGTAATATAATTTTGCTTAAGCCAAAGGTTATGTGAAAATGTTGCCTATAATTGGGCTGATTATCAACTAACAATACTAAAGATCAGATGGATCTATCGAAGTCAAACATCTATAGAGCTACTCTGAGTAGCTTTTTCAAATTGGAAAGACAAAAGAATTTGGAAAAAGAAAAGTTTTTGTGATACAGAAGTTATTTAAGCCAAAGGTAATGTGAAAATGTTGCCTACTATTAGGCTCATTGTAAAATAATTATATTTAGTACGATATCCAACGTAGTCAAACACTTGTCTGAGCAGCTTTTTTGAGTCATAAATATTTTCAATTGATTAATATTTTCTGACATAAGGCAGGAAATTTGTCTCTACTAAACTTCTTACCCTTTGAGTCATAATACACACGTTCTCTAGGTTCCCAAGGAAAGTCTCACTTTTTATGAAATAAATCCTTAAGTCAACAAGTAATGAAATGAAAGCTAGAATTTAACTAAAAATAAATAATAATATTTCAATTATTCAGAAAACACTGTACCTTCACCACAAACCCTAATACAGTAATTATCCCTGTATATTAAATTGAAGCAACTTGTTGAAACAAGCCACCACAAATACGGAAGTCAATGTCAAAGCCTTCAAAGCAGGCAATACAAAGTGGTAAGATAAAATAAAAGCAAAGAAATCATAAAAAGGAAGAAAAAAGCGATTTGTTTCTGTGTGCTCACTAGTGATAGAATAACTTTGAAGTGGCAAAGCACAATGACAGCGGATAGAGGAAGTAAGAAACTGGCAAATAGTTTCTTAACTAGCCCAGTTATAACGAACGCACCGGCAGAGGAAATGGAAAATGTGCAAATAGCGTTGACTAGGAGAATAAAGTATTTCACGAATGAAAGCAATCGGAACAAGTAAAAAACGAAATTTATAAAGTGATAGTAATTTACTACTGAGTAGAGAGCACTTTTGCCAAGTGAGCCCCCACCACACATAAATCAAATCACATCCTAAATCAACTTAACGCCGTCTTATGGACCACTAAATTATGCGATGACCTTACGTTTACACTAAATTTATTCGTTTTTCACCCGCCAACCTGAATAATAAAGTAATAAATTATGCTCGCATGGATTAAATTAATGGTTGAGCATTTGATGGATGTACTCGTACTTCTACTTGGGAGGTCCTCGTAACTGAAGGTGATTTTAATCAAGTACTTAAGTCAACAGTATTTGCGACCTAAGAAGAAAAGAGAGAATGGTCTACATGGTGAAGACGGGATGATTGGAACTGTTGTTTGCCACTTGGACAACAAAATTCTGTGTGTAATACATCTTTCGAAGAAAACCCCGACTCCGATTAAATCAAATCCGTTCCCACAACATTCAAGTATACTCAACCGGAACGGACTCGGATTTTTATCGGACCAAGGACTGTCAAATCGCTGCAACATTTTGAGTTATGTTATCAAAGTTCTGACTATATTTCCGATGAAGACAAAAATAATAAGATGAGAATGGGTGATTTTGACTCCTAGGTCAATGATTAAAGAACAGTAGGGAACTACTGATATCAAGTAGAAAGACAGAGAGAGAATTAAAGTTAATTGAACATAGATCCAATAAAATGCCCGTAGTGAAATGAAAGACCAATATATCAACACTTCTTCTTCTTGTTAGGGGGCGTTGGACGTCACCTAGATATTTCAAATCCTCGATTGAGAAGCAGATAACTCTCTCTCTCTTTCTCTTTCGACTGAAAAATTACACTTCAAAATTCTCTTTTATTTTCCGTTCTATTATACGGCGCTGAAACATGAACGTTAAGGAGCCGAGATGGGAAAGCACTTGAAGCTTTCGAGAGCACTGTTCTCGGTAATGTCTGTGGGATCATCCACGTGAGCGATGAGTACCCGAGAATATGATACCACGAACTGTATGAGCTCTACAGCTATATGGATAAAGCTGATGCAGCCATGTGGTAAGCATGGAAGACGGTGCTCTAGCGGAAAGCTCCATCGATTCGAAATTCATGCGTGGACAACGAAAGTAAAGACGCCTACGTTTCAATGGAAGGACCAAGTAGTATATAGGGACCTATTGCAATAATACAGACTTTCAATACCGAAGTTAATACTACTACTCCCAGCTTAAAATTAAAGGAAGCTACCATAGGCAAAACTGATATTTAGAAACTAACTTACATATGATTAAATTGATAAACACTCCGGACTAAGCCTAGCGAGCAACCAATATCTTCAACAGCTGTTATAAGAACAAAAATAGTTACGAGTTCTACCACTCACAGCACTGCTCTATTTCAGATTTTTAACCGAACTTATGCTTCATTTCTATATCTTTTACTTCGGAAAGTCGACTCTTTCGAAGACTCAAACGATTATAATACCACGCGTTTCGCAAACCTTACATTTCTACATTAATTTATAAAGTATTAAGACATAAAAACCTCAAATCTTAACGAATCACGAACCATAAAACATAACCTCAAATGGGAGCTCATTCTTATCCATCTAAAATTAACTTTAACACTTCTAAAATAAATATATGTAGCGAAAATCAAGTTAATGACTGCGAGCAAACCCATAAATTACGAAGCATCAAAGAATTGACGAGCCACTAAAGGAAATTCCGAAGACAGCACATCCATTACATTAAGTGGTGCGATAATATTATTCCTTTTTTTCGTACTTATCTTGCGGTAAACCACAACACTCCCCCCAGATAAGGTCGCGTGGTATTTTATTCATGACTTGGCAGCAAGGCGAATGGCAAGAGTGAAAATAAAAGTGAAATAACGGTAAATGAATAACGGTAAATGGACAACTTCCAGCTGATTGAGCAACGCATTTGATTTGCTTAAATTAACGTGCGCCGACAGACAGATTGGCGGAGGCAAATAAATAAGTGCGCAATGAATGATGAGCATAAAAAGAAATCACATCAATTATGTATGTGGCGCTGCATAAATTGGCTAGCTAACTAACACTAGAAAGACTATCTCTACTATATATATTGGTACTCACCAACAGTGGTCAACAACATATTATCCAATAACAACGCAATGGCCACAATGATCAAGACGAGTTGTCGTGAGCCGCGCCAGCCGATCATCCAATTCTTGAACGTGGCCCACGAGCCGGCGGCGCGGTAATCCTCCTGCCGGCAATGATCCGGCGGTGGTGGTTGCGGTGTCATATAATGTCGTCCTGGTGTCTTGATTGCTGCCGGATCTGTGTGGGAGTTTGGTGTCGGTGTGGCTTGTGCCGTCGCTGTTGTTGTTGTTGCTGTTGTCGCGCCACCGACGCCAAAAATGCCAGCGCCTGCTTCGTTGGCATGCTGTACGCTGTTGTTGTAAAGTTTGTTGCTGCCATTCGGTTGTTGTTGTAGCTGCTGTTGCTGCACTAATCTTTGCTGTTCGCTGCTCCACTGGGGAGTCGGTGCTTGCTTGAAGGGATTCCTGCTGGGTGTGTCGTGCTGGGCCGTGCTGCTGCTTCGGTTGTGCTGTGCGGCTGCGGACGCGTCGTTTAATGTTGTTGTTGCTGTTGCTGGTCCCGCTGCAGATGATGATGCCAAATGACTGGTGATGTGCTGATTGAAGTTTTTTGCTCCATCTCCAGAATCAGTCGATTGCATTGCGCCACCCGCTTGTTACTATGGAAAAATAAGCGGATAACAAAAATGTGCTTGATTAAAAATAACGTTTTGTAGATATTTTGTTTAGATTTTTTTTGAATTTATAGCTTGAGCTGTAATTAATTTAAACCGATTAAATTTATTTTTTCTAGTGGTTAGTGGCTAGTAGGTAGTGGCTAGTAAAAAATGTATGTTTGGGGAGTGCCGTTATACGTGGTGGACAGAATCTTCACTATATTTTCTAATTTTTAATATATCTTAGATTGCTGTTATTGCTTAAATGCACAGGGTTTGTCCGGAAAGTAATAGGACTGAAGTTCTTCCGCCGCGATTGTACCTCGGAGCGTGCGCGCACCGACTGGATTCGGTAGATGGCGTTCCTAGCTAACGAACGAGCTGGTGGTCAGTTGTCTCCGAGCCCCTGGATAGTCAGGACAGTTTCGCGCCACGTGTTGCTGTGAGTGGTGCAAGCCGAAAATGAGCGTTTGTTAGAGCAGAGGTACGCGATTAAATTCTGTGTTAAACTCAGTAAATCGGCGACAGAGATGTTTGATATGATCAAGCAGGCTTACCCAGATGTTGCTTTAGCAAGAAGTGCAGTGTTTCGTTGGCACCAGGCATTTTTGGAGGGCCAGGAAATGGTCGCTGATGAAGACCTTGCTCGGAGAGCTGCGACTTCGAAAAACACCGACAATGTGACTGGTGTACGCAAAGTTTTGAGCTCAGACCGTCGACTAAGTATTCGTTTAATCGCCCAGATGTTAAATTTATCAAAATCTGTGGTTCATGACATTGTGACGGAGCACTTGAACATTGGCAAGAAGTGCGCGAAGATGATCCCAAAAGAGCTCACTAACGACCAGCAATTGTGGCGAGTGGAAGTGTGCCAAGAAAATTTGAACATGTGTGAAAGTGACCCCTAATTTTTGAATAACGTGATCACAGGTGACGAGTCATGGATACTTGAGTATGATCCCGAGACAAAGAGGCAATCTTCCGAGTAGCACACGCTGGCGTCTTCTCGTCCAAGCAGCATGCACCTCGGCTCTCAAGGCTATTCCGCAGAATGCTTTCCCTGACGCCTTCATTGCTTAGAAATCGTGGTGGCAGTGCTGCATCGATGCAGAAGAAGCCTGTTTTGAAGATTTTAAATTTTTTTAAATCGACTCAGTCTTATTACTTTCCGGAACCCTGTAGATGCTTTAAAATATTGCAACCTAAATCTCAGTAATTGTTGCTTACTGAATTTTCGTAGGTCGAGTTTATCAACCGAAGCCGAAAACGTTATATTTTAAAGTCATAGGTCCAACAAATTGAAACGTGGTTATGGTATTAGATGAGTTCGATAGATCTCTATTTAGATCGCTTCGTTCTTAGTGGCTATTCTAATAATTTCTTAAGAGATAATAATAGTTTCCTTCCTCCTACGCAACAATCAGTTTTTTTGTTTTTTTTTTTATGAGCGGGAATATTCTTATAAGCTTTCTAATCTTGGTTCTGTTGCCTAAATGTTCCCCTTTGCAACAGAAAATACAAAACCCTGTTCGAATTGCGCTTCCTTATCAGCAAAGCTAACTTAATGTCATGTAAATACCGCTATTATTATTTTTTCCTTCAACTCTTCTATCCAAACCAAATAAAATTGGCCTCTTTCACTTTCGAATAATAATATTTACGCAATAAATCAGACTAAAGCATATTGATATTCGCATGTAAATGTAATCAACGCCAGATAAAAGTAGATTACGAGATTAGAGAAGAATTTTTCGCTAAGAATATGCGCATGTACAAGAACAAAAAGAAAAATCTCACAAAAACAAAAGCGACGCAAGGAAATGTAGCAAAAAGCACGACACACAAATCGGATCAAATAAAAGTTAAGTGGCTGATGAATGATTGTTACTTAGCCGAGAAGAGCATGAGTGAGAGCTACATTGCAGGAAAGTGAGGGGAAAAGAAAGCTTTGGTAGGAAAGCAAAAAATATGCATGTGAGTTAGGAGAGGGTGTAAGAAAAAGCGATGGGTGGGAGATATGTAATGAAAACTAGGAAAGTCGGCTAATAGACAAAAGCTGCTTAGGCTTATAGATGAGAGAATGTAGAGTATAATAAAATTACATGTAAGATGTAATGTAATGTTTATGTAGTTGTGGAAATATGTGCAGATGGTAGTCATAGAAGGAGTGTACAGTGATTCTGATTTAAAGAAAGAAAGCGATATTTATTTAAATAGAATGAAGCTCATATTTTCATTCTCTTAACGGCCATACCTAAAAACACCAGCAACACCAGCTTAAAAATGTGATTTTTGTGAATAAAAAAAAACTAATGAATTAACTAAGAAATATTTTACAGGTTTGAAAGAATATTTATAAAGCAAAATTTTTCATGAAAAAATTAAGCATTTTTCGAGTTATACACATTTATCGACGATGTTAAAAAGGACCTTGACTCTTGTTATTTTCAATGTTTAACTATTACTATATCTGACCTGGTCTACGAAAAGGGAGCTAACGTGCGAAAACTAGTTTTCTGGTTAAAAATAAACAACTCGTTTCGTCAGTTTCTCGTTATCTCATTAATTGTTCTCCTTTCCAGAGGCTTCAAGGGCGTCCAGTAAGTGTTGTTTTTGGTCGGAATATTATTATAGTTCATCGTGTAAGTTGCTAGTGTGGAACATTTAAAAAAGAAGAAGTGACGTTTACTCTAATACCGCACAGCTGCTGTTGTCTTGTTTTCATTCGTCTCTCTTTCCTCTTCTTTCTCTACATTTTTAGGGAACTTTCAAACAAGTTATGACTTTTTGGATTCTATCACGTGAAAAAGCATCTCATCTTCCATCCGAATCAACTAAAAAGTGAAAATTGATTTTTTGACACCTAAGCCCTCTGTCCGTAGACCAGGTCACATATATGTATATCTAAAAGATGATTTTTCAAAATTCGAATTATTAATGGAAATATATTGGGTAGTCGAAAAAGTCTTTTGGTATTTTGTCAATATAATAGATGTCGTTGTAGTCGTATATCTCCAGGGCTACCAATCATATTGTGTCATAGCATATAGTGTTGGAAAGGGGAGATTTTAGGCTTCATTTAACCAAAAAAAATTCGACTAAGTTGCTAAGTTACAGCTGTTCATAAATAAGTGAAAACAAAGAAGAAATTCGCTAAAAAAATTTTGTAAAAAAAGGGAATAATGCCACGCAAGCCACCAATGAAATTTGTGAAGTTTACGGAGACGATGCTGTTTCAGTACGTGTAACACAACAATGGTTTGCTCGCTTCCGTTCTGGAAATTTCAATCAGAAAGAATCCCCCTCGCTCTGGTCGACCTATCGTTGAAAAAGTCGATGATATTATGGAAAATATTGACCAGAACCGTCACATAAACAGCCATGACATCGCTAAGCAACTTAATCATCATCAAATGGTTTTGAACCATTTAAAAAAGGCTGATTACGAAAAGAAGCTTGATATTTGGGTACCACATGAATTATCTGTGAAAAATTTACTGGACCGAATTAACATTTGCGATTCTTTGCTGAAACGAAATGAAAGCGAATAATTTCTGGAGCGAATGGTAACAGGGGAGGAAAAGTGAATCAAATACGACAATAATGTGTGAAAAAGTTCATGGTCCAAGCGTGGTGAAGCTCAACAAATGGTCGCAAAGCCAGGATTGACGCCTCGAAAGGTTATGTTAAGTGTTTGATGGGATTGGAAAGGAATCATCCACTATGAGTTGCACCAGACTGGTCGAACGATTGATTCTACATTTTACTGTCAACAACTGATGAGATTGAAGCAAGCATTCGAAAAAAATGGATACAACTGATCAACAGAAAGGGTTTCGTCTACCATTAGGACAATGCTAGACCACACACTTCTTTGACGACTCAGCAAAAACTGGGAGAGCTTGACTGGGAAGTTTTGATGCATCCACCATATAGCCCTGACCTCGCACCATCGGACTACCATTTGTTCCGGTCAATGCAAAACTCCCTTAATGGAGTAAAGTTGGCTTCAAGAGAAGCCTGTGAAAATAACTTGCCGCAGTTTTTCGCCGAGAAACCAGAAAAATTTTATACTTATGGAATAATGTCTGTAGCGGAAAAATGGCAAAAAGTGGTCGACCAAAATGGTACATATTTGGTTCATTAAAATTCATTATAAATATAAAAAAATAAGTTGAAGTTTGATTAGAAATACGAATTTGAGGTCGGAAAAAGGAAGGCGAAGGGCATGGCTGAATTTTTAAGGGTCAGGAATGGTTTCTCTCAGTTTCCGGCGAAACTATGAATCTTATAGAAAAAAGTTATATGACAATGTTATAGCTGATAAAAGTGTCTATAACTTTTGTTTATAGTCTTTTTTCACATAACCTCAAAATTTCTGTGAAAAATTCACATAACTAAATTTTTGAATATTATATTTTTATCTTGTTCTAAAAAATTGTATTTCACGAAATTTGGTGGAAACTTACTTTCTTATATCCCAAACATGCGGGTTTTTTAATCAAAATATTTGAAAAATAAGCTACCAGCTCCAAATATTAGATAATTTCCTTTAGCTGTGAAAATTCTTGCGTGCAACAGCTTCACTAATTTCTTACTTTTATTACTTTTAAATATTTCTAAAAAAAAAATCATATTCACTGTAATTATACCTCACTACAACATTGGCCTGATTTAAAGTATTTACTTTTTATAACCTCATGTTCTCAGCTATTGTTCCTCTCCACGTCAATAATTTTATTTATCGGCTGTTCTCATCTCTGTTTGATTGTTTTCAATTTGTTGCCATTTAATTTTGTTAATTATATTATACATTTTGAATATAATTTCGCTCCACACACCGTTTTAATTAGACACCCTTAATTGCTTTTTGAATATGCATTAACAACAACAATGTGTTTACGGTTAATGTAGAAAAGTGTGCTTATTTGCAACACGTGCTGCCAGTTTTAAATCACTTTACAAGCATTTTATAATAGCGAGCAAACACATGTACATATGTATATCTAATTGTTACATGCTTTCTTTTAATATATAAGTATATATCATATATGAATTTAAGTATGTAGGAGTATATATAGCATTGCATACTGGCTCAAGCATACGAATGCATGGTAAATTGGATCACAGAAACAGCTGCCTTTCTATATTCTTTTCGCTAATTTCTTCCTAATGACATTTTAAAGCCGCTAAGGAAATGAAAATGAGATGAGAAGACATAAGAAAAAACCCACAATGAAAAGATCAAAACAACCTCGAATGAGAGACCCCCTTTTGATAACGACCACTGCAAATGTGTTATGGATTCCGATTTAAGGAAACGCACCTTGCTGCTGTCCAGCTTGTTGATGTCCTCGTAAGAGTAAAGGCTGACATTACTGCCCTCTTAGAAGTGCGATGGACGGGACAAGTACTGAGATGAGAAGGTCCTTTTGGAATTTACTACAGTGGCCATATAAATGAGCGTGCGCAAATTCGGTGTGGGAGAGAAACTCCGTCGCCAAGTCTTGTCATTCACCCCGCTGAATCAACGTCTGGCCAGAATCCGCATTAAAGTGAAGTTCTACAACAAATCTCTGATTTGCTCCCACGCCCCGACGAAAGAGAAGGGCAATGTGACCAAAGATGTCTTCTATGAGTTCTTGAAGCGCACCTATGAGAGCTGCCCCCGCCGTGATATCAAAATTAGCACCAGGGCATATATGGTACCTTTGGCACAAAGGTTGGTAAATTCAGCTTCCATGATGAAACATTCCCAAATGGGTTGAGACTGACCGACTTCGCCGGGGCCCGAAATGTGGTTATCTATAGTACTAGATTCCAACATAGGAAAATTCATCAAACTACCTGGCTATCTCTGGATCGAAAAGTCAGCCACCAGATCATGTTGTGATAGACGGAAGAAACGTCTCAAGTGTTTTAGACCTGCGTACGCTCCGAGCCTCTGACATTGTCTCGAACCAATGTCTGTTGCAGCCAAGATACGCACCAGCCTCTGTGCAGCAAAAAACGCACGTCAACAAACACAAGGAAGGTTCGACGTCGAGAAGCTGCAATTACAACAGACAGCCGAACGATTTTCTACTGGATTTGCCCTCCTGATCTCTAAGAGCACTCATCAGCAATCGGCATAATTGAACTGTGGGACAGCATTTCAGACTCCTTACCTACAGCTGGAAACCATTAGTTTTCCGAAAAGTCAAGAGAACAGCTGCTACGATGAGGAAGGAGTGCCGCATCGCAATGGAGAGAAAACAGACTGCAAACCTCGCAACGTTTTTTTTTCTTCTTGCTTGCTAAAGACGCTCTAAGTTTCTATTGTATATGATTCTTAAAATTTGAAAATATTATTCAAAACTTTTTATAGAATTAGAAACAAAGTTTTCTATTCAAATAAATAAAATATAATTACTGTACGCTTATTTTAGCGTTTTCCAACCATCCTTCGCATTTATCTACTATTCAAGCAAGCGAAAGGAGCCGAGCTATCAGCCAGAAGTCGTCAATTATGACAGCTTTTTGATTTAATTGACAGTGGTTAATTGAATTTATAACTTCCAACATCAAATATGTGTGTGCGTGCAAGGCTGTGAGTGCAAAAGCGAAAAGCGTGGTAAATAGAGAAGTGCAACGCATCAGCTTGACAAGTGTCAGAAAAGCATACGCACTTCTATTGAAACGCGCCGAAAATAGACGAGCCAACAACTCGGCGCTCAAAGCAAAAACAATTTCAGCGGCGAAGTTTTCCAATAAAAGCGGTTGTCGTCGTTCGAGGCGCAAAAGGCGTCAATCTAAGGAAGAAATATACCCCGTGAGACTCATAGCCCGTCGTACATCCCACTATGCAGCGTTTCTTCTGCTGTCCCATTTACCACAATTCCTTTTCATTGAATTTTGCATACCACTCCCTCGCTTCCATTAACAATCGACGGTCTAAATGAATTATGAAAATTGAATTTCCTTAGAAAATTTTGTAAATTGTAAATTGCCTAGCTTTTCATTTACTTACTCACTTACTAACAGGCCTTTTGATTGCTGCTGCAGTGTTTATGTGCGTGGGTTTGGAAGCGTTACTTTTTGTTTTTAATTCTTGAACCCGTTCTTCTTCTGATTTTTATTTTTTCCTATATATACATATATGTACATACGTATAAAGCCATATTTTCGATGAGCTCGAAAGAAATTTGTTTCGAAAAAAAATATTACTGAAAGTCATAAATAGAAGACCGTTCTTTTACTTTGACTAGCGAGAGAAAATCGTCGTCAGAAACATATGTATCTGTGTCTTCATAGTCTTTTTCCATTTTTTTTTTTTCAATTTTAAATTTTTTTTAAGGAAATATGAATAAAGAGTCTTTTATCCACGTTGGAAATCACTTTTTCCTTCTAGTTGAAGTCGAGTTGCTTTATGCGGCGCCTGAGAGGCATATTGAGAAGCAATCGAAGCTGGTCTAGGCCCGGCAGATGTATAAAACACTGAGAAAGCCAGCAGCTGAAACAACTTGTAAATAAGTAGCTGTCGGAAAATACATTAATCAGACATATGCACGTCTAAAAACCGTTTCGCTACCCCAGCAGTTCTTTTCCGCACTCAGTTACGCGGCAGCAGGCAGCAGGAATGAGCCACTTTAAGCTACTGCTGGCAGGTTACAACATTGCAAGGTTTAGAGATATGATCAATCTCCCCCAAGATAAATTCCGTCTACTCATCGCGCTTTATACAGTGCACTGCAGGCTCAAGAAGCACTCGTCCGACATGGGCATAGTCTGTTGCGCAAACTGCTGGTTTTGCGACATGGAACAAGAAGCTCCAGAGCACCTGTTTCTAGATTTCCCAGTAGAAGCAAGCTCAAGGCCCTACCATCCATCTACGTTTAACCATCACCCCAGTCGCACACAGTATGGTCCTGGAGTTGTTCGGAGTGCTGGGCCTTTGTGCCCATATGTGATATAGGAGGGGGCACAATAGACCATACTATGTCGCAGTGCTGAGCCTCAATTGTTTTCTATCTACCCACAGTTATCAAGTTCACTACATAATCAGTGCATAGTCGTGTTTGTGGGCTAGTGCTGGGTTCTTCAAATTTTAAGCGGAAATAAGGTATCAATTAGTTTGTGATTGATACCGGCATTATGGTTGTCTACGATTGACAACGATTTAGTTTGCAGACCCCTATTGATTTTCTTGAGGTATCCTAACGATCCAGCCATGTCCGTTTGTCCGTCCGTCTACGATTCAGTCGTTCAGCTCTCATGAATGATCTGAACTTTTCCACCCGTCCTTTTATCACTAAGGACCTGCTAATTTGTCGGATCAACCGATATCGGTATTTTTCCATCCTTTTGCGGTGGATCGCATCGTCTATACCGAAGGCTTTCATGGGCATCATTAATCACCCGGCTAGCACCACTAGGGGCGTGGTAATCACTCAAAACGCACTTTGTAGTTTTTCGTATCACCCTTTGGCGGTCACCAGCACCAAAACAGGATGCACTGGATGAGGGAAACTATTAAAACTAGGTGGCCCACATGAGCACGTTAGTTGAGGGTGTCAATCGTTGATATACATATGTTGAGGATCGTGAGGTCGAAACTGCTCGTAATAAACTTCCACGTAACCACAAGTCCAAAATACCGACATAAAGTGCTTGTATGGAAAGCTTTTTTATTTGCCGAGATACATATTATCAAAAAAATTTGACGCGAGGTATTATGTAAGATAACGGTTCCAATTTCCGAAGATGATTCAGATCGGATCGCTATAGCATACAGCTGTCATACAAACTAAACGATCAGAATTACGTACTTGTATGGAAAACCTTTTCATTTGTCGAGATATCTTCATCAAACTCGGCTAGGGTTATTAACTTAGGTAACGGTGTAATCCCTGAAGAAATTGTTCAGATCGAATCACTATAGCATATAGTTGCCATACGAACTGATCGATCAAAGTTTTTGTGAGGAATCTTTTGTATTTGTAGAGGGTATTATAATAAAAGTTTTTTAATGTTTTTGTTTGCTAATATAAAAAAATATTATTAGTACTAAGCGTTGATAGAAAATATTTCTTTCAAGGTTTGGATTAAACTCAATTAGTAGCGCTCACTTACTTTTAATTGTAGAATTGTAAGCTCCAAAATTTCCCTATTATATGTTTACAACAAAGCGCTGGCAACTATAGCTCACACAAACTCACATGCACATATTTGAAAAAATATATTTTTATTACTCTTTAAATATTTCAAATGAAATTAGTTTTTATTTTTACACAGTAAAACATAATTTTTACAAAATTTCAATTTCTGTTTATTTATATTCTCATATGTAAATACATATGTATGTATATTGTTATTTATTTGAAGCTATAACACGCGCTGAGCAATTACAAATGCCACTATAAAGCTTAATTATGCAAGTAATTAACAAATATTCTTCTCGTGCACTTTTGCTTTTCATCTTTTGTTACTTTTGTTGTGCTGCCATTATTATTTGTTGTTGTGTGCAGCTGAGTTACAGTTAATTCATCACTTCCGATTGTGTGACTGAGCACAGAAAAACTGACAAATTTATATTTCGAGCTCACTAAGCATACAAAATAAAGAATAAGGAATAAAAAAAATATTTTTTATTTAGAACTTTATGAACTTTGAGGGATATTCCACACGAGTTTTGATACATTTTTCAGAACAAAAAAGCTGAAATAATACATTTTTTAATGAAAAATTTCAATATTTTTTTTAACAAAAAATTTCAATATTTTTTTAATAAAAAAATTTCAATATTTTTTTTAATCAAAAATTTCGATATTTTTTTTAACAAAAAATTTCAATATTTTTTTTTAACAAAAATTTCAATATTTTTTTAACAAAAAATTTCAATATTTGTTTAATAAAAAAATTTCAATATTTTTTTTTAACAAAAATTTCAATATTTCAAAAAAAACAAATCACGTAAAATTTCACCGCGTGAAATGCGCGCCAAAATAACCCGCACATCTAACGGAAAGCGCTAAGCGTGTTACTCACACTTGTCCAACGTGCTTGAATGCCGACAGACGACTCAGTTCAATGCGCAACAGTCGTTTAGTAAGTAGGCGAAAAAATCATAAGAAATCTTATATCAAATATGCACACAACGACGTATGTATGTAGATATGTAAACACGCCTATATATATGTATGTATATAAAGGAAGTATGTATGCAAGTCACTGTAAGATTGCATGTTTCGAATAATTTGTCTAAACCGTCGCAGTACCGGAATTCGCGTACCTGCAAGAGAGCAATTCATATCACATATGTACATTCATCTGTATATCGTTAAGTAGATATGTATGCATATTATATCTATAGCCTATGTATACTTGTATATACAACACATCTGGACAACATTACGTTTTCTGGACTCACACGTTGTCGCTACAAGTGTTTAGAGCTTTATTATTATTATTATTATTTCGGTGTGCACAAATAGTTTTCTTGCATTTCTATTTACATTACTCGCTTCTTTCAATCATAAAAAAGTCGAAAAATAATAAAAATAAAAATAACAAGTAAGGAAGCGCTAAGTTCGGGTGCAATTGAACATTTTATACGCGCGCATCTTGCATAAATCAAAGTTAGGAAAATACCTTAAGGTGTACAATATCAACCAGAGGATTGGAATCTAAGCAACTTATATACTATGGCACAATATTTGCTAGAAAACCCAAAATTATTAATAAGGTAGTATACGGAAGTTAAGGTAGTATTGACCCGATTTTATCTATTAACTATTATCATGCCACGTACTAAAAAATGTTCCCTGTGTTTCATTAAGGTACCTCATATACAATCACCAATCATATGGAGCTAAGTCAGCCTGATATCAGTTATATGAAGGCTAGGTCCAGTTTTCGTCCGATTTGATCCATTTTAAGGAACAGTATACCTGTTATGATATGTTCTGTAATTTTCATTGATATAACTAACAACATATATAATAATAACTAATAACAAATATATCCAGCATAAAGTCACATGGAAGTTTCAAAATCTTTATATAAGGTATATGGGGGGCTCAGTGAAGTATTGATCCGATTCAACCCATTTTCATACTCAGAATTACCATTGTCAGGAAACGATTCTGTCTGACTTTCAATTGTATGTCGCACACATTGACCGATATTTCCTGTCAAAAGTCAGCTTTAGATACTGTGGTCCACATATTCAGTACCTACGGACTTTAACAATTTCGGATGGATTTTGACAAGAATAAAGTGGTTGTAGTCCGATTTCGACCATTTTCACACTGTGATATAAGATTATAGGAAAAATACCACGTAATGAATTTAGTCGAAATCGGTTAGTCAGGTTCCGAGATATGTGATTTCGCCAAAAAGTGGGCAGTGCCATGCCCATTGCCCAATTTTCACACATGCTTCCATACAGCCCTCTTATACCATCTCGGAGGTAAAATTTAATGTCTCTGGCGTAATTAGATGTTTATTTATTGCGCTTTTAGTAGTTTTGAACAGAACCGTTATATGGGGAGTGAGCGGGGTTATCTTCCGCTTGTGCTCAGAAAGATTGGTTGTTCTGGCTTAAGTAGTTTATGAGATATATACACTTAACTTATGAGAGGGCTGGACCACGCACACTTTTTCAAAATTTCCAGCTGGCTACTGCAATCCTCTGTGTCAAGCTACAGTTTCATATCTTATTTTGGTGTTTAGTTATGGCACTTTATAGGTTTTCCTTGAAAGGGCACTTTGTGTGTGTGACAATGGTTCGATTACGCCCATCTATGGACCCTGTCTTACTTTTATGTCATGATCATGTGTACCAAGTTTCATCAAGATATATCAAATTTTACTCAAGTTAGAGCTTGCACTGACGTACGGACGGACAGACAGACAATCACCTAGATTTCAACCTATATTTATCTCGCTTGGTTTTAGGTGTTACTTACAACCGTTAGGTGAACAAAACTATTATACTCTGTGGCAACATGTTGCGAGGGTATAAAAATGCGCCGCACTTTGCTTAGAAATTGCACGTTATTTACGCTCTTTTCGTAAACAGCTAATTTTTTATGCAAATTTGTATTCAATAAAGAATGTCAACTGTTCAAATATACGTAGTTACATACATACATACATAGCTACATTTGTGCGAATAAAATGCTCGAGTGAAGCATTTACGTTAAGTACATCGTATAACAGTGCGAGCGATCAATTGATTATTGATTGTCGGTGTCAATAAGGGCCGAATTTGTTGTTCAAAATAAATAGAAAGAATTTTTACTTCAATAATTATAATATTTATACAAGAAAACGTGCTAAACAATATACGAAATCAAACTTTCGGTCCGGCAGAAGAAACTTCACAGCTGAACATATTTGCTACTGTTATCCACGAAATTCTATAAACAGGTAGCTTGCCTTTTACATTTCGGGATTTGGCAGTCCTAGTGTTGCAATCTGGTCACCCTAATATTGAAATCTATCAAATCACAATTTTGTCATAGAGTTTGACAGTGCTACGATGAACTAAATTCAATTTTTGGCGACGAAGCTCCATCAGGGAACAGTTTTTATTGATGGTATGATTAATTCACTTGAGAGCATAGATCACTCCAAGACTAATTTCAAGAATGTTATCCTAAATCAGTTGTTGTTCTGGAAACTATTGATGCTGTGTGCAAACTGATATTGCAAGATTGTTACGCGTATGAGCCCGAAAGTAAACAGCAGCCGACTTTATGGTTGCTTCAAGATGAGCCGAGTTCAACAAAAGTTGTACGCACACGAAGCATTTCTAAGGAAATGAACGTCTATTTTTGTTGTCGAGTATCTGTACATGTCGCTACCGTAGCACTAGAAAAATGCAGTACAGTAAATTCTGAGTTGTAAACAACAAAACCAATTGCTTGCTAGTTGTCTCTCAAGAAATCAGGAAAACCAATCGCCGCAGACGGATCACAATGCGAGCTCTCACACATTGACTGAAACAACTGCATTTTGAGCGCTCAAAACATCGATTTGATGAGCCATCCATCGTTTAGATCTGATTTTGCACCCAATGACTACTTCTTATTCAACGTTTTTCGACACCTGACCGTTCAGAACCCATGTTTTATGGATAGCTCAATTTGAGTGGCAAAAGTGCTTCGACAATTGCTTCAAAGGTATGCAAAGGTGGTTAGATCTTAATGAAAAATATGTTGAAAAACAATAAAGCGATTTTCGATGTTTAATATTTATTTTGATTCTCTAATCCCGAAATATGAAATACAACCCTCGTAAGACAACTTAAAACCTAAGATAAAAACCTCGCAATTTGATGATGGTTTTTTTTTAGCTACTACATATTATTGACTGAAAATAACTGGTTGGGGAATTAGTGTCAATTTAATTTCAATACTTCAAAGGGTCTACGACGTTTCTTTCTGAGTGTTAAAAATTTCGTTACAAACTTCGTGGCAATTTTAGTATACCCACTTCTGTGTATAAATATTTCATATTAAGAATACTATTAAAAATATTAATGACTAAGAGCACATGTGAAAGCTTTTTAGAAAAAAAAAATTCTATAATAAATAAAGACAATAAATTCTAAGTATATACACTGTAATCCGACTAAAAATTGCTTAATGAAAGACAACCAACGATAACAGGTTCCAAACAAAACAATAAGACCAAGTAGACAATCCATCAAAGACATTTCAGGTTTTTTTTTTGTTTGGTTGTGTATATTCAAATAGCTATTCGTTTATTGATTTGCGGTGAAATTCCCCCAGGCAATTCTTGCAACATCATGATTTTCGACGCATAAATAATATTTGAGCACAATAATTTGACAAGTACATACTATATATTTTTACGATTTCTCTAAACAATTGCATTAAAAACTCACTTAACAATATAAACCCGCAGAGAAAAAATAAAGAACACGATTTTTTTTAATTTTTTTTTTTTTACTGTCGTAATACAAATTAAGGCGGCTGAGTTCAAAGCTTAAACTGAAACGTCATCTGGTGTACGTGTATGTATGTACTTGTATGTAAATACCAGCACACAATGGAATTTATTTAATAAAATTAGGTGCGTGGGCGGATAAAAGCGTACATAAAAACGTAGAACGTCTTTGGCTGCTTGTAATGTTATAGAGTATTTGTCATAATTGGATAGTAAAAATAGTAAAAAAAGGAAATATTGTATATTTTATGTTATGTATATTGTTCATGTTAAACATTAACTGCATTAATTGTATTTAGTATAAACACATCTCAATAAATTTATCACTTAAAATGTATATGATTTTTCATCACTTAAAAAAAAATCGTTTAAACTTTATGTTCAAATTCCAACTTCATATGATATAAATCTCTAATGTTTATGTCACAGGATAAGCATTTAATCGCGTAAATAATTTGTATTTTTGCGCTAGATCTCAAACTAGAAATATAGATAAGTGAGTATGTTATTCATGCACATGCAGAACTCCGCGTTGTCACCAAAAGTGCAAGCGCAGTATTAGTTCGTTTGTCTATCGGTAATCGATACTTTCACTTTTTAATGTCAGTGGTCTCTATTTTAAACTTACTTTTGCTGTTTTTTTTAATTAAAATTGATTTAATTTTGGAATATTAATTATCGAGTAAAATAACTAAATTGTGCTCTGACCGGAGACCGGACACTGGAGAATTTAGTAAAAGTGCGCCTTATTACTCAGAAAGAAATAAAAAGTGTTGTGCTTTATCACTGCGGTTGATCCATGACATTTACTGTCGGATTTTGAAGTGGTTTTTTTGTATACAACTGCCGTGAGTATATCACTCAATTTATATAAAGTCTTTGAATTTAGTTTTAAATACAAAAATTTCATTGAAACCTTCCTACTTTTATTTTTTGTTTTATTAAATCGTTTAAAACTCTGAAACAAAGCACTTTTATGAGCTGTTCGTGTAGAACTTTTTTCTACGAAATTTAATTTCTTACAACTTTTCCTTTGAAAGTTTTTCGATAAGTCCAAATGTTGACTAAATTTTTCCAAAAATATGTGAAAAACGTGAAAAAGCGTAAAGGAAGTACTTAAAGTCAAATTGAAGGACTCAAATATTTAGGGATTTTTTTTTTCATGAGTTCAAAAAGAAATAAAAAGAGTTACAAATAAAACACATATGTATGTACATATATGCACACATGTCGTATGCGCATACATATATTTATCAGGAAATTAAAAGAAAAATTTCAGAAAGTTTTAAGTTGCACGAAATTGAATCAGAGCTGTGAGCGTATTTATGCCTCAAATTAACTTGCTGCTCTGTGGCTATTTAAGTCATATAAGCAACGTGGTCTAAGTTAAGCACTAATGGCCACGAAAGGGTGAAGCGTTTGCCCTGCAAAGCGGTTTTTGCGCGATTGCCATGCCGATTGTATGACCATCCAGGCGATTTGTGCCTCCAATCAACTTGCTGCTCTTTTGCTATACGAAATAGATAAGCAGCGTCACTTCTTGAGTTAGAGTCTTTATCTGAAAATGCTGTTTTCAGAATTGGTGTGAAAAAGTTTTCCGAAACGTCTGAATTAATCGACTTGAAAATTTTACACGATCTTCTTAAATATATTTTCCAGGTAATGATGGAAGGAATAAGAATTTTGAATATTATTTTTTGCCCACACTGATGTACCATAAAAATAGATAGATTTCAAAATCGACAAGAAATCAAAATTTTGACCAGTCTTTCGAGCATTACTTCAACACATTTATAGTAAAAATATATTTTTTTGTTTCGCTTTTTAGTTATTTTTTAGCAACAAAATCTTCGTCATCGGCAGACACCTTTATTTGGTGGGCCTCCTTTAGATCGCTTACGCATTCTAAGTGATCGAAATAAATCGCCCATTATTAAAGTACATTAGTCAGAGTCAGAATGTACATTACTTTTTTTATTTATGAAAATTAAATTTTATTAAATAAAATGCCTCTAAGAAACTAAAAAAACATCTTTCTGATTTGCAAGTAGCTTTGTAAAAGGTCTCGCAGGATATTTGATGTTTTAGAAGTTGATTTATATGTAGTTTCTTCAACCAAAACAATAAAATAAACCCATCAACAAATTCAAAATATATTTGTTTTGAAATTATTAATTACAACACTGATATAAGGATCTCACAGTAGTATTGGTATATATGTATATGCTCTACTACTAAAAGTGTAAATATAAAAAATTATGTACGAGAAATATACAAACCTTTGGCTTGTAAAAAATAATGCCAAAACTAAAATATATACACGTACTTATTTATTACACTTCACTGTCAAAGTACACAATTTTAAAATTTTCAGTTTTAGAATTTCTCTAAAAGTCTACTAAAATTTTTTTATTTTTCACAATTTTATTGCAAAACAATAACTGTTAATGTTACTAAATAATTTTTAAGTTTTGCTTTTTTCCATTCAACCTTTTTTCGGCTCAATTATTTTGCAATATCGCGGATTTTTTTATTAGACTGATATGAGACGACCTATCATAAGAGGCAGCTAATCTCCAACTAAAAGCCCTACAGATTTTCTAAGTACTTAAATAAAATTAAAGTAAATCTTGTATGTAATGTAAGTAGTTTGCTCAAGCAAATAAGAGCGCTATTGTTTTCGTTCAAGTGGGAGGCGTAAAAAATACCCTGCATGAAAGAGAATTTGTTTGCTGAAATATTTCTTAAATTAAAATGTAGCTGATGAATTTGCTAGAAATATTTCTTAAATTGAAATGAAACTGATGAATTATTTTTGCTGAAAAAATTGAGATATTGAAGGTTATGACACAATTTAAACAGTAAGGCTTTCTGTAAATATTTCTAGAAGTATTTGAGACGACTTGTAGAAGCTCGATTCAAGTGATCTGCCTTCTGCGATGTATTTAAGGCGTATTCTGGCCTAGAAATTTGAAAAATTCGATTTTTCGCTGCATATTTTCAAAGATTAGACCTTCAAAAATGTGCACTCAAAAGGATTTTTAAAAATTCGTGTTCTTTTTCGGAATTACAGCGGGTTTTTTGACGTGGCGTGGCTTTGGTTTTACATCGTTCCATTTTAATATTAAATATTTTTAAAAAATTCGAAAAGGTCAAAAAAAGTATTGAAATGATATATCAAGTCGGCGACATTTTATGATTTTTTTTTTTGTCAAATTTGAAAAATTTGAAAATTTGATATTTTCAAAATGTATACCTTTAAAAATATGCCCTAAAACGGATTTCAAAAAATTCGAGTTATTTTCGGAAATACAGCAGATTTTGTGAGGCGGCTTGGTCTTGTATACAACACTCTATCGCGCCTGCCTTCGATTTTGGAAAATTTTAATATTTAAAAAAAAACTCGAAAAACTTTAATAAAGAAGAATTTTTAAAAATTTTCATTTCAGGGGTTGAAATCATGTCAACCAGGTAGCACCGTTTTCTTTGCTTCACTCCAACTGCCTGTAATCAGACGACTTTTTATTTTTTTAAATTTTTTTTTAAATTTTTTTTTTATTCATTAAATGCCAATATCAATCACATAAAAATGGATCATAAAAATGTTTTTATTTTTTTAGCTTGAAAATTGCTCAAAATTTAGTCGTCTATACCAAAATGGCGCCTTAAATATTTATATAATCAATCATTTCGTAGCATATATTTAGGCGCTTTACCTTTTTATTAGCAATTTCTCTCGTCCATCAAAGTATTTCATAAATTCTCAAACAATAAATATAAGTAAGTACCACTTTTTCCTTGCCGTTCATTGATTTTCATATGTCATGTAGGGTATAAAATGCTTACAGTGCATTGCTATTGAGTAATTATTACTATTACTAGTAGTGCAATGATTCGTGCTTCTTCTTTATATACTATACATAATTATATATTTCAATACGTCAATAGTATTTCCATTTCGAATGTTAATTTATTGTTTTTTAATGGTTGCAATCGGCATTTGGTTTGTGCGAATAAAATTTACTCAAGTGCAATTAATTGGCTGCGAAAATTCTTATTCTAAAAAACAGCACTGCATTTTGATGTGAGAAAATCATAAACTAATTGTTCTAAAACTAAGATTTGTAATTAAAGCGGCGGTATAAATAAACTGAAACAAAGTAAATGTTACTTGAAAATTAACTTTAAGTCAATATTTTATTGATATGTTCACAACAAAGTTACAAGCTCTTAATAACAATAATTTGTTATTGTAATGTAGAATTAACTTTTGTTATTATCTTTAATGGTTCTAAAATAAAGTATGTTGGAAAGAGTTGAAATTCTTTGGAAATAGTATAGAATTTGGCTACATACTGCCTAAGAAACTGCTCATTTGTCGATGCGATCAATATCGGACCACTCTAGAGTATACCCGCCATACGAACTGATCGATCAAAATCAAATACTTGTATCCAAGACAGTGCTACAATATCGGATAAAATTGTTCAGACCGAACCGGATAAAAATATCGAAGAAAGAATTTGTCTCATTTTTTGAATTTTTACCAAGTTTCGTATGCAAAATCGGTGCGAATGTTGGCAAAGGCTTGCGGTGATTCAGTTTTATCAAAAATACAAGCCTGCGATCGTTGAAGACATGGCTCGTTCTGGATGACCTTCGAACTCTTCAACTGATGATTTTGGTGGATATTTTGAGTATGAAACGCGTTCTTTCTCGACTAGTCTCGATAAAGCTGACTTCTTTTTCAAAAAGAGTAAGTAAACAGGTCTCTTTAGACATGCTTGATCGTGCGGATTGCGATTCCACATTCATGAGAGCATAATAAATGCCGATGAGACATGGGGAAAAAACGAGCCTAAACCAAAAACACCACGCCAAAGCTGCCCAAAAATCAAGGTGGATGCTCTTTTTTCGATATTCGTAGCTTGGTGCACCAAGACTTTATACCGGAAGGACAGACGGTCAATAAGGGGTTCTATTTGGCCGTATTAAGGCGTTTGCGTGAGAACATCCGTCGAAAATGATCAGAATGGTAAAAAAAACAAACCATTGATCAACCACCTATTCAACAGATTTGGATCCGTGTGATTTTTTCTTGTTCCCCAAACTGAAATTTCCGGTCCGTGGAACCTGTTTTCAGTCGATCGAAGAAATAAAACAAAAATCACTGAAAGAGCTGAAGGCCATTCCAAAAAGTGATAATGAAAAGTGTTTCGAGGACCGGAAAAATTGTTAGCACATGTGCAGGGGCGGATCCAGAGTAGAATTTTGGGGGGATACTATATAATTACTTCTACTGGTTCCATGATGATTTTTGTGGCATTTTGGAAATAATGTATAACTATTAGCTTTTTGGCGGTTCCCATAAGTGTATTAAACTTGGTGGGAACCACTTCGAAGGCGATAAAATTAATATAGTTTAATAATTAAATATTAAAATTATAATATAAAATATTATATATAAAATTATATAAATTCAATACAATTTTCGTAGACTTTTTTGACACAATGTACATATGTAGGATTATGAATTCGATTACAATGATAAACATTTGACGAGGTCACGAAGAAAGTAAACCATAGAAATTTTTATTATTGGATTTCCATTATTGAGAAAAAAATATGCAAATATTTCTATTATTGAGAAACAATTTCACATTTCATGTAATATTTTAAAAACCAATTAAGTGCTCACATGACAAAAATGTTGTAATTTGCATATTTGTAAATTACCAGCAATTCACTTGCCAATAGGCCGCCTAGAACACTCGCACACGACCCACAACAAATCAAGTAAGGCATTTTATGAATTTAAATACCGTTAAGTGACAGCACACGATCTGAAATGCGAACATTGCCGCCCATATAGCCTATAAAAGGCTACTAGCTTCTCCTATGCACATATAACACATACACACACACACACACGAGTGCTCATGAACTTGACTCGTAAATGTCGCAAATTTTATTGGCTGCCATTTGTAGGCGCGACAACTCATGCGCCTGCGAACCAATTAAAATTCATTTACATTTTAATTTTTTCCTGGACATGACTAACTGAATTATTTTGTAAACAAACGACATATATGTACGTGACACATACGTAAGTACGTGTGTGTGCATAGATATGTGTAAATTATTGCTTATTGACTTATTGACTGACAAATCCTTTAGTTGGAAATCACAACAAGACATTTTCAATTTATTGCTTAATACTTAATTAATTCAGATACTCAGTTAAAGCACTTAGAATACAAGCACTGTCATAAAGTTAATTTTATTTAATTTTTTTCGATATTTTACTAATAGTTGTTTACACACTCAACAACAACAATATAGCAATAAAAGAGTTATCTACAAGTTTTTCATCAGTTCCCATGTACTAAGTACTATAATGCAAACATATGCCCTTCTCAGCTTAACGCACGCGACCGATCTTTTGTCGAACAGCGCCTCTCTTATGTTTTTGCTACCTCACCCACCCCACATTTTACCCCACATGCCTATATTTGCCTAATTGATGCTCATTTTTATGGCATCGTTTGCTGTTGTTGTTGTTTTTATTCTGCTATGATTGTTTGCTTTGTGTGTGAACTTGACCAAGAGGGCGATATAAAATATTTAAGTTATGCAAACAAGCACACACACACAAACATATCGACATGTAGTCTTATTAACATATATTTGTATATTTGTTGACCATTTTTATGCTGCGCCGCGTTCAATGGCATTGGTAGCGCGCACTCAGCCATGAGATTTCAATAAAATACAAGTATTGACGTGATGGAAGTGATGCTGTACTATCCGTATTTATAGTGGCAACAACAAAAACAAGCAAAATTGTTGTTGTCTAAATATTTCTTCCTATTGAAAAATTGCAAAGAATATTCCTAAATTATTATTTAAATGCATTGGCTGCAATGGGCGCCAGTGGAAATGCACACATGCTTATAAATATCTGACATGACAGTTGTAAAGCTTTGATTAGCATAAACTAACGGCAAACACAACAAGAACAGCAAGAAACATGAAAAAAAACGGCTACACCGAAGCTATAAGACCCTTCAGAAATACAAAAGATTTCTTATTACAACTTTCATTGGTCAGTTTATATGGCAGCTATATGCTATAGTGGTTTGATCTGAAAAAATTCTTCGGAGATTGCATCGTTGCCTTGGAAAATAACCCTTGCCAAATTTGATGAAGATATCTGGCCAAATGAAAAAGGCTTCCATACAAGCATTTGATTGCGATCGCTCCGTTTGTATAGCATACAACATATAGTTATGCTATAGTAGTTCTGCATCGGCGATTCCGACAAATGAACAGCTTCTTGGGGAGTAAACGAAGTATGGATCACTAAAACGGTTGAAATCAATTTAATTTATGTATATGTATAAATGCTTGCATTGTTCAGATCGATAAGATAAGGTAAGAGCCAGCACTGACCAGGCATGGTGCATGTTTCTCTTTTATAGAGCCAGCTGTCAACCATCTTCACGTGAGGTCATCTCATGACTTGTAAATCACATCACATCGAGACGTAAGAGTCACCTGAGCACTGGCAAGGCAAGGTGAATGCTTTACTTTTATAGAGCCAGCTGTCAACCATCTTCACGTGAGGTCACCTCATGACATTCAAATCACATCACATCGAGATGAGAGAGCCGACACTCTTCAGGTATGGTACCTGCTTTTCTTTTGTACAACCTGCTGGCAGTAAGCTTCCTGTGAGGTCACCTCGTGACTTTCAAATAACATCACATCAAGGCGCGATTCATACTGTGGGTAACCCAGATGCTTAAATCGTAGTCCTGCTAAGGCGGGACAAGTTCACAGGAGATGTACCATTGTTTTCCTGGTGCCCTGTTTTAGACATTTCCTGTCTTCCCGATCTGTCAGCCCCATCCTGTATTCACATTGTGTTCCTACAGTCTCTTCTATCGAGTGCCAAGAATTTTGTGTATTTCCGAACTACCGTTTTGCGCATGACTTTTGCCGTTTTGAACCCAGGTAGCTCGTTCCATCGGGTTTAGATTTTCTTTACCACGCTTCCATCGAGATCGACGTATAGACAAAGCATCGCAAGGCTTCCCAATGTTGATTACGTTTTCGGATGTTAGTCGTACACAATTCTTGACCTTTGTGTCCTGTTTTCTAGTAGAAGTGAAGTTGTTCACCTCTAGCAATTAGTTCTGAGATCATCATAGGGCCCCTACGCGTAAGATTTCACCTTAAGAAAATAGGAAAAGCGTATTCGACGGAATGCAGAGCATGCGCAGAGGAGGAGTAGACGCTGGAACGTTATTTATGCGAAAGCCCAGCCTTCAGCCGAATGAAAAAGAACATATTCCACTGCGCCCATATATTTTTTCAGTAGATCGAGGCACTTTTAAGCTAATTATTATGGTATAAGAGTTTCATCATCGATTACCAATTACCACCAGCATTTGCTTGCAATTGCCCCTCTTGTCCATGCAAAAGCGCTTGCTTAAAGACGAATTCGCTCGATTGGACCAGCTATCAGAGTAGTCTGTAGACGTAAAGAAAAGAGGGGAGAACCAAAGACATCACATTGTGGCAGGAATGGTGGCAAACCTCAACCAAAGGACAGTGGACCCACAGACTAATTACGGACATCCATTCGTGGATAGATAGACCACTTAGGGACCTAGACTTTCACCTAAAGGAAATACTGAGTGGTCATGAATGCTTCAGAAGCCATCTGTTCCGATTCCACCACGATAATATAACTCTGAGGACGTATTTCTTCAATGCCCTCGTTTTTCAAATGTAAGACTTAACGATAGTTTTTCGGTGGAAAATTTGACAGAACTCATGTGTCAGTATATTAGGCAGTTCGTGTGTTAGATGAGCCTTAAAGTCTTTCTCTTTCTCATGAAATAATAATTAATCCGGGGGTTTCGTGGGAGGGATATGCGTTGGGAGTAGATTAGGTTTAGCGGATTAAAGTTGCGCACTCCGGCTTTTGATGCTTCCTTTTGCTTTAAAAAAAAGTAGTAAAAAATTAATAAAAAATACTCTCTTGCCTTAAATAAAAGAAGTGCACACATATCTATGTATGTTGGAAATATAACCCCCCTGTTGCAGAGGGTGAAGAATAATTATTATAGCGTGTAGAATTATCTTGAATTATTTTTCATTTAAACCTCATTTAAGACTTTACAGTTATGTATATTTAAAAGCGTTTTCTTATTTATGCATTATTTATAAAATAATCTTCCTCCCTAATATTTACTCTAAGAATTACCCGAAAATCATTGTTAGCAACCTGTTGCATCACTATGAGTAACATATTCCCAAAGGCAACCGAAATCAATTGAAGTAACATGGTGCCTGCACCTGCCACCGCAAAAATTCCGTTTTCATTTCACCATTTCAGTTACTCGTCTGCATTCCCCAGAGGCACTTTGTCGCTGAGCCAGAAAAACGCACACAAACACAAAAGCAAAACATAAGCTACTATACAGTTAGAAAGCAGAGTAACACATTTTCATCTACATACACACACGTACATACAACTAACGCTGAGCCGCTTTCAACGGTATTTATGCGCGTACTTACCTATTTTGGAATTCGCTTGTGTGTGGCAAGGATGTTGACAAGGATAATCGCTGCGTGGCGTCTACTTCGGCTGACCGTGCTTTCGTGGGAATTGTGGTTGTGGTTGAACGGTTATTTATGTTGTCTTTCTTATTGCTATTGTTGTTGTTAGCGTTGGGTTGTTGCGTGGGTGGAAATGCTTAGCGTTGAATTCCTGTGGGAAAGCAATAGAAAGTGATTGTTATAAGAAGCTCGGTGCAATTAAATAATGCGCTATGGCTTTAAAAGCTGCTTATGGTGGTAATTAATCAGAAATTCGGCATAATATTTAATTTTGGTTTTATTGTTTTTAATAATAGATTAACTACTGGTTACATTTGTTTACTGGAGATGTTTCAAAATTGCCCGATAAATATATATAACATATTTTTTTTTGTCTAAATAGAGCGCGATGTCATTGTCAGTATTTTGTGAAAAATTTTCAAGCTTTTTTATTATGGGGTTATATTCACTTGGAGCTCAGAAAAAGGCATATTTTGGCACTGACATTTCTTGAAGGAACATTTTGTAGAGTAAAAAAATAAAAAATAAAAATCAGTGTACTTTAATAATCGAAAATAGATTTTGAAATTTTTTTATTACTTTGATTCAGTAGCCGATCTTCAAGAGAACCTCTAAAAATGTTTTTGGCGGAGGAGAAAATTGTTCGGCTTAAAATTATCTCAAATCAAAGAATCAAAAAAAAAATAATTTTTGCTATAGAAGAACACGGATAATGGTTGATAGACTTGTCAAAGTTTCATTTTGGTCAAATAGTCGTTTTTTGTGAAAAAAATTATTATCAAAAACCTCTTTCCTGCAGCGATTACAACAAAAGTAATTAAGAAGATCGTGTGACAATTTCAAATCGATCGGGGTCGCCGTTTCGGAGAAGTTTGCCTCATAGTCTCCGAAAACAGCGTTTCGAGGAAACTGCTTTTAACGTTTTGGTAGAACTATTTGCAGAACAAATTCAAAAATTAAATTTTTCAGAGAATATTTTCAATAAAAATTACATTCGATATATTGGGTGGTCGGAAAAGTTTTTTCGCATTTTGTCAATAGATGACGTTGCAGTCGTATATCTTCAGTGCTACCAATCATATTGTGTCATACCATATAGTGTGGGAAAGGTTAGATTTTAAGCTTTTAACAATTAAAAATTAAATTCGGGGAAGTTGAAAAAAGTTACAGCTGTTCAAAAATGAAATAATGAAGAAATTCGCTATATTTTAAAATTTTTATATAAAAAAGGGAAGAATGTTTCGCAAGCCACCAATGAAATTTGTGAAGTTTACGGATATGATGCTGTATCAGTTCGTGTAGCACAACAACGGTTCTTCGCTTTCGTTCTGGAAATTTCGAAATTTCGATTTACACTGATGGAATAATGTCTCTAGCGGAAAAATGACAAAAGGTGGTCGACCAAAATGTTACATATTTGTTTATATATTTATTGGTATAAATATAAAAAAAATAAGTTGAAGTTTGATTAGAAATAGAAAAAGATTATTTTCGACTACTCAAACGTATTAGAGGGCGGGGTCCGGGCTTACTTTACAAAATGTTTTGCTAAGATATGCCTTGCCAATGTGTTTGAAGTCTTTGGAGCCGATTAAACTAGGTCAAAAATTCTTATAAGTACACTTATACATATTTCCGAAAATATTTGCTGGGTTAAATTCAAATTATCGAAGTATATTTTCATATGTATGTTTACTATAAAAATATGCAAAAAATAACATTTTTTGAAATTCACACTTGGATATAACACTTTAAGAAACTCATTTAAACGATGTTTCGGGAACTCTTGGGTAATTAACCAGTGATTTGACGGTTAGTTGGCTTGCTCGGTTATATTTCTCATAATTATCTCTAGCAAGTGTTATAAAAATTTGTGTGTTCAAAGCTTCTCATAAATCTCAAATATTTTTTCTTCGTAGATGGATGACCTTGCTCAGTGATTGCAATGTTGATAAATTTGTTTTCACATTTCCAAAAATCACTTTTTGTTAATGAAAATAAAAATCGCTAAAGCCTATCTCGCTTATTTTTGGCATAAAATAAATATTAATATTAAAGAGAAATATTTTTTTGCTTTAAAAATATTATCGATTAAATCAGATATATGTTTTTTGTTTTTAATATTGTATATTTCTCACCCAAATTGTAAAGCGAAAAATATAAAGCAAATAGCCGCGAGCTATTCAATTTAAATATTCGCGCATTCGCGATTGAAAGCAGAGGCCGCTTCATATGGTCTTAACTGGTGGATACTGCTCTGTATAAATACATCTGTATGCGCGTATGTCAAATATGGTATATTATGTAAACATATACATGCTGTTTATACACATATTTCATATATTTACTACTGAAAGCCTTAAACATATATATTAACATATGATTATATGCCATCCACAATATGCTTCTTTTGGCACTTTTATAAAATGGCAAAAAAATAATTTCTTTGCTATTTGTATGTCAAAAAATTTCGAAAATTACATAAATTTAATGTATCGTCAGCTAAAACCTAAAACAACGTATCTTCAAAAAAAATCGAAATTGATGTTTTTCTTGTTTACGATTCACTACATCGTATGATATATATGTAATAGGGTGTTTTTTTGTAATATTAATTTTTTTCAATCCCCTCATGAAATTTCCGTGGAAACACCCTAAAAAAATTCCCTGAAAATTTGAGCCCTTAATATTAACATTAAGGACTGGGTCAAGATATGCAAAAATTTTCTTTTGAAAATACACAAAAATCGTGATTTTTTATCTTTAAATTTTTATAGCTCAGAGGCAATTTATGGCATCGCTTTAACTTTAGACACATATGTACTCGTATTTCTCAGAATTGAACACTCTACAAAAGTGCCCATTGCGACAAAGTCGAAACTTACACCGGCGAGTTAGTACGGGCTCTAAACCTGATTTTTCCACGAAAATCGCATTTTTTGGTATTCATTTCGTAAATGACACCAGCTGTAGAAAAAATATAATTGACAAACTTGTGGGAAATTTTATTTGCTACAAAAAAGTTCCGAAGGCAAAATCGCTATCTTAATACTACTCGAGGTATTCGGCATTTTAAGTAAGGCTTTATGGAATTTTCATAGATGGTATGTAATAAGAAATCTATGAAAATTCCATCCATATGTCTATAGGTCTACTCAAAGTCTTTATATTTTTTGCGTTATACATTTTTGTATATTGGGTAGTCGAAAAAGTCTTTTCGTATTTCTTATCAAACTTTAACTTATTTTTTTATATTTATACTAATAAGTAAATAAACAAATATGTATGTACCAAATATTTTTACTAGAAGTTTTACGCTTTCATAGTAAAGTTAAATTCTTGGTGTAATTGAACTCTAAATATTTATTTTTACACATACCTATACCTGCTTAGCCAAATATACAAATAATGCAGGTTTTTGTTTAAAACGGCACGAACAGGCTTTAATGCGAAATTGTTAGCAAATTCCAACTAAAATATTTTGTTTAGTTAGTTCAACATTAATTACAATAGCAGTAAAGTAAATAGTAAAATAAATTAACTTGTTAGAAAAACACATACTATTTAGGAATTTGAAATTTGTTTTATTTTTTTGTTTGACAAACTCTGCATTGTAGAAAAAGTAATTAATCGAAATTTCAATGAATTAAAACTTTATGTGCAAAATATGGTAAAAACTGTAAAAATTTATATATCCTTGTTACGATAATTGTTTCTCTGATTGATTTGAAACCATAAATTCGATACATTTTGTATTTCTAATGTTGGAAAAAGAGCTTTCAACTGATGAAAATATTAAAAAAAGTGAAGGATATGCTGCTTGAAAGATAAGTGCTATAGAGATGGCAACAGAGCTCGACAGCTATCGCGAGTCCGTTCGAATGCTTTTGGTGGATATTTTGGGTATAAAATGCATTCTTGCTCCACTCGTACTGATAAAGCTGAATTTTTTTCAAAAAGGGTACCGTAAACAGGTCTCTTTGATCGTACTGATTCCAATATCACATTCATTGGGAGGATTATAACTGCCATGGGTTTATGGGTTTATGAGTTTGACATGCAAACAAGACAACAAATCATCGGAATGCTCATTATCATGGTATCAAGCCACGATTGTGACCGAATTTTAAGCCAAAAACGCAATAATTCCATCGACCAAGCACGGTCTTCATCAGACTGGGATCGAATGTGATATTTTCTTGTTCCCCAAACTAAAATTGCCGCTCCGAGGAAAGGTGTTTCGAGGACTGGAAAAATTGTTGGCATAAGTGTATTACATCTGGTGGGGATAACTTTGAAGGCGACAAAATAAATATTGATGAATAATTAAATATTTTCCATTTTATTTACAATTTCCAGGTAATTTTTTGTCACAATCTCTTTTTTATTGTACTTAACTCTGGAAGTTAATTTCAAATTAAGGCACTAACCGATGAGAAAGAAAGAGAGAGGGTAATTATTTTTAAAGGGGCAGCAAACGGGCTTTAAAGGGAGCAAAGACCGTTCTGAGGAGAGTATCTTTTGAAAATTTAGACATAAATATTTAAGGCATCTTATCAAACAAAATGTTGGATATTATCATCAAAAACTAATCGTTTATGGACAAACATTTTCGAATTTAAACGTTTAGGACTCGAAATAAATAGAGAGATATCCCACACTTCATTTCAACACCCTCGCTTAGGAGAAAGAATCATTTTCACGATTTTATCCTCAAAAACCTTTGGGACACAATTATAATTTTTAAAATTTCTGGGTAAACTTAAATTTAAAATTTCTTGAATATAGAATCTGCATTTTTATATTTTCTCTACAATCAGTGGCTTAGAAGTTATAAGCTATTTCGGCGGCTGCTTGCTACAAGCTTCTGGTCGCCTGGTAGATACCTAAGGTTTTGGCACCAAATTGAATGCAATTTTTCTGCAGCGGCGGCGGATGCATTAAAAATTTGTGTGGTGGGTAGCATACGCAAAGGGGCCAAATTGGGAACACGGATGCGGGGCATACACACGGACCGGAAATAGGAACAGATCACTGACCGGAAATGAAATTACGGTACTATACTTCCGGTTTGAAAATTTAACAGGATGTCATAAAGCGGAAATGGGTGTAAATTTACTTCCGCTTCAGAAGATCTGGATAAGAAATGAAATTACGGTATTCCACTTTCAGGAAGTCATAAGCCGGAAACGGATGCATATTTGACTTCCGTTTTACAACATCCCGAACGGAGATTACCGTCCATATTTTCCAGCTCAAAAGTATGATCGGATGTTAGAAAACGGAAATAAAATAAACGGAAATGACAATTATATCCGTTTTCGGTTTATGACTTATTGTTATGTTTTCAGACCGGAAGTATAGTACCGTAGTTCCATTTCCGGTCGAGAACCTGTACCCATTTTCGGGCATTATACATATATGCCCGCTTCCGTGTTACTACCCATTTCGCTCCTTTTCGTATGCTACCCACCACGCGAATTTGTAGTGCATCCGTCGCCGCTGCAGAAAAATTGCATTTAATTTGGTGCCAAAACCTTAGATACCAGAAATTTGGAAAAATAAAAATGTGTTCCAAATCACCGACTTTTAAAGAAATTAGGCGATTCGAATACATTGTTTAGTTAAGGCATGAGGTTAAAGCTTTGTAACTAAAATATTGGGGTTACAAAAAAAAAATTGCGATCCTCAATTTGCTTCATTTCATTTAAAACATTCAACCAAACCCTTCAAGTGGACAGACCAGCCCTTCATTTGGGAAGCTGAGAATATCTGGAGTAATAATAAAGACTCGATTTTTCAAGAGTTCTACAGAAAATCTCATAAGAAATTCCTTTCCAGCATGAAATCACTCCCCTTACCAACCCGGATTTTAATTTTCCCGAACATATTAATCCACCCCACAAAAGTGCATAAACGTATTTGAGCAAAGAGCCACAAGTGGTTGCTACTGTGTGCTTAGAATGCCCGTAACACAGTTCAATGAAATATTTGATAGAAAAATAAGTAAAAATTATGGTCGCCATAGTTCAGCACGAAACATCTGGTGTGAAAAAAATTATTAATCGACGTTTTAGACGAGTGTGAAGGCCTTTGAAAATGGTAAAAAGTGGTAGAAATTCATTGTAGGCTGAAGCTCATTGGAAACGAAAAATAAAGTAACAAAAATGAAAGCAAAAATAATTTACAGGTAATTTGTAGATGGAAAGAGGAACGAGCACGAGAAAAATATGCCTGAAATCAAGTTTAATTTAATACAGCACATTGGGATCATATTAAAATTTTACGCACAAAGCTGAGAGCAGACGAAGTTTATTGTCTAAATTTATGCCAAAGATCCTACAAATTGTAGCAGAAATTTTAAAATATTTAACGGTTGATCTGTGGTCATGAAGACGAAAGTGAGCGGCGTGGTTGAATTTTTAAGGCTTATAAACGGTTTAGCTTGATATCCGGCTAAACTATGTGTTTAATAGAAAGAAGTTGTATGGCAATGTTGTAGATAATAAATAGAGCTATAACTCTTGTGTACAAACTTTTTTCACACAACCTCAAAATTTATGTGAAATAGTCAAATATACCAATTTTTAGTTCTTGGTTTTCATCTTGTGTCGGTTGTACCCCGGTTTATCTTGATTTCTGGTAAAACTAAAAGTCCTATAGAAAAAAGTTGTTGGTAATGAAAAGATCTATAACTTTTTTGTCCAGACTTTTTTCACATAACCTCAAAATTTATTTGAAAATGCTAAGAACCAAATTTTTTGGTTTTTTATTTGAAAATTAAAAAAATATACAGAAGTAGTGTGTTTGGAAAAAAAGTAGGTAACTTTACGCCATAATTTCGGGAAAGGAAAACATTTTTTTGTGAAAAAAATACTTTTTTGTTCAAATTTTGTTTAAAATTTATGAAATTATAGTTATTATGACTATGTTATTAATTTTATTTAACCTATACCTTTGTAAATATTTATTTTGATTAAAATTGAAACAAATTCGTTATTATTTCGGCTACTACAGCGTAAGCGGTGTCTACGCCAATAGAAAATAAGAAACATTATTTTTTACTTACTCTAACTTTTGTCGAAACTTTCACATATTTATAACAGCAATTTGTTGGTATATATTATTACTGGCCGTCATCTGCTTATAAGCGCGCTTTTTAACTAAAAATATTTTTCACTTAAAACTTTATGCTCACACTAAAAGTACATATTAATGTTTTTTACGAAATTGTACGTTTATTTACTTTATTTTTATTTTTTAAGTTCACGTCGACAAATCAAAACTGCATTTATTTCCATTCAGCAAAACTACTTGCTTCAGCTATTAAATGTCTTTTATTTTTGCTTAACACTTTGTAGATATTGAAAAATAAAAATGTTCTGAAATAAATAAATTATATGTATTTGTTATGCCAGTATATCCACACGGCAGCTGGCAGCTGGAAACACACTTCCATCAGCAACGAGATCTCGTCTCGCACTGACTAAGCAAGTGGCAGATGTCCTGGCAGGATGCTGTTGCCGCTGCCGCTGCTGTCGCTTCTGTTGTTGCACAAATCTATACATATGTATATACATGTGTTTGTAGTTGTACAAGCCTTACCCATAAGGCAGACGGCGGACCGGCGCAGCACGCAAAGTTACTCAGCAGCTGAATGTGAGGACAGCCATGCATCGCTGCGTTGCAGATTACTTTCCAAGTTTTACAGCCTGTTGCTGGCAGCGCAGCAACAGTTGAGTGGAGTTTTCTTTGCTTTCTGTGCTGTTGCATTAATATACATACATACATATGTACATACTATGGTGTGTATATGTAAAAGCACATGTATTTAAACTGGCTATCAGCAGTTATATGCATGTACATACATATGTATATGTAAATGTATGCGCTCGGAAACACTTGTTGGTCCAATGCAGTGCGAGGCAGAGCAAAAAGAGTTTGTTTCATGCCTAATTGACTCCGCGTGCAATTCTCATGCTTAAAGTATATGGCGGTGCGCCGGTGCGTATGAGTTATGTGAAATGAGTAATTGCAGGCATATGCTCATATGTATGTATAAGTGCATGTGTGTGTATGACTATTGTAATTAAAAAAGTGTTTTTTTACATTAAGACATACACAATTGCTTTTAATAGTAATTTTTCATTTATGGATATAATATTCATTGGACATAATATATGTTCATAGTTCATAATAAATATGTATATACAACATAAATACAAACATACGTTTGCTTGCCGTTTGTGAATTAATATATGTATATATTTTTGCGCTTTCTTACTCAAGTAAAGCCTACAATCAGGGCAGTCTTTACTTTGGGCTTCGTTCTTTTAGAAAGTGTTAAATGTTTAAACTCAAAGAAAAAAATGAAATATGAGTAGATTGCAATGTCTTTAAGCTCTATTACATTACATATAATTTTAGTGAAAAAATAAAAAAGATTTATAAAATTTATAATATTAAAAAATTATTTATTTTATAATATTAAAAAAAATAATAATAAAAAATTATTTTAAAAAATTGACACTAAATTCGTATTTAAGAAGCAAACTTTAAAAATATATATATAATAATATTTAGGCCTTCTCGTTATATGGCGTTTAGTTTCTCTGCTGCAGAACTATAATATTTACATTTTTTTTAATTTCAATAAACCATTTTTGTAAAGCAGTAAATCTATAAGTTTTTCGATATATAATGTCTCTTTTGTCATTGAGTTATGAAATTCATATTTTTTTGCATTCAAAAAATCAAACTTTTACCGTTAATATCTTTTAAACGGTTAGATTTACGAAAAAATCGTAAGAATTTTTTTGTAGAGCATTCAATTATCTACAAAATCCACAAAACGGCATATTTTTTCAAGTAGAGTTATTTGATTTTTTTTATCGTGTTATGAGAAAAAATGGATAACTGTAAGGCGGAAGATTAGCTAAGAACCTATTTTTCGGAGTACCAAGCAAGACAAATATTCGTTTTTTATCCACCCTATTGTATATTATTATTTTTTTAATATTATTTTATTTTTAAAATTTATATTTTATTATTATTAATTAATTTTTTTTTAGTTTTTTTTTAATATGATTATTAATTTTTTAGTGATGAAACAATTTTTAGTGATTTTGTTTTTTTTTTATGATTAGCAATTTTCTTAGTGTAGTTTTTAAAAATTTTGTTTAATTTTTAAAAACAGTGGGTTTTTAATGTGCTGTGAGAAAGTTTACATTTTTTATGAACAACATTTCTTTTTATATATTTCTATATCTTCTTGTATTTAATACAATTTTTTCTTTTAATAATATTTTTTACTTTGTTATTATTATTTTTTTTAATATTATTGTTAAAAACCATTAGGTTTTTGTCACTATAATTAATATTTATCATAACTATTAAAACAAAAAAAACATCAAATAAAAGCTCAATAAATTTGATAAGAAAAATCTCAGTAAACAAGTAAAAATAGTTTAAAGTTTTGTTTAAAAAAAATTTTAATTGCTGCACAAAAACTTAAAATAATTATCATAAAATTTGTTTTCAACTTTAAATGATGTATTTCTAATTTCATTCACCTTTGTATGAGAAGATATTAGTGTATGAGAAAATAATCGGTTACGTTTGAAAATACTTGAAATCAAAAGCAGCAAAAATTTTTTTTGCTTTCTTGTTTATTTATTGCCTCTTTTCAATCCTTTTTTATATTTTTAAATTATTTTTTAATTCTGTTTTTAATTTATATTTTAATATTTTTTTTTATTTTTTGTTTTGTTTTTTTAATATTATTTTTTTAATTCCATTTTTTTTTATTTTTATTATTATTATTCTATTTTATATTTATAATTAAAAATTATTATTTATTTTTAATTATATTTTTAATAGCTTTTAATTGGTATTTTAAATATTTTTTATTATTTTTACTTATATTTTGAATTCTATTTTCATTTTATTTGTTTTTTAATTCTATTTTATTTACTTTTAATTAATATTTTTAGTATTTTTTAATGTTTTTTCTTATTTCCTCTATTCCATTTCTTATTTGTTGTTTTTCTATTTTCATTTTTTATATCGTTAAAAAATTTATTGTTTACTTTCAATCTTTATTTATTTTTTAAGTTTTTTTAATACTACTTTTATTTACTTTAAGTTGATATTTTTAGTATTTGATTTTTTTATTTTATTTTTATACATTTTTTTATTTAATTTTTCTCTTTTTTTAAATGACATTTTTTTTAATTCCACTTTTTAAATAATATTTTTTTTTAATATTTTCTTTAGTGTTTTTTCTATTTATTCTCTCCATAGCTAGGTTGTATTCATAATTCTTGAATGACAGGCGTCAATTTGCTTTATGTTTGTTGGCATATTCAAAACTATTCAGCAAATAACAATACAACCGACCGGATTTCGAATAAGTGCCGTGCGCCACACGTGTTCTAATTGCGATTATGGCAGAAAAATGTTTTTGTGCTAAAAACTGTAATGTCTATATGTATGTATACATCCATTATGTTCAGCGAAAATCAAAAAACCCAAGTAAACACATTCTTAAGTCACATTTATCACTCAGTTGTCACTTCAAATATGGTTGCTATTGTTTCTTACTTCCTTTGACATTTGGAGCTAGAAATCTTTGTTTTATGTTAAATATATACATATATATGAATAAGTATATACATATGTATGTATGTATGATTAAGTATATTTGCTCGTGCGCATTCTAAGGCATACTGAAGCAACAGGTAAGCAACTTTTTATCCGCTACAAACATTTAATTACATGAAAAAATATTAAAAGCTAAAACCCAATGTTCTGTCTGCGTGCTTGACGCTGTATTGGGGCAATTTGTGTCGCCTTTTTCTATATTTTTTTACACTTCGGTATAACTTTTTCTCACTCGTGGCTGTTTTCTGTGCCAAGTTGGATAAATTTGCTGTAAACGGCAGGTAAATGTTGCATGAATATAATAATGTTTAAGAATATTAAATCGTTATTTCAATGCTCAAGAAGTATTGAAAGTTCTACTTCAAAATATGATTTTTGATGCAAGATACAATACTAATTTTTTCTTACATTTGGACCATTCTTTCTATGGTTATCTATTTTGAATTCAATATAATCTGCGCCAACTGCAGGCATTAGAACGTTGTAAATACCATTTATTTGAAACACCTTTTACCACAAGTTTGACATTGAATTTTCATCGGAACGTGTTTTTATTAATTCAGCTTTCATTAAGACAGTCTTTAATAGCTTTAATATTAAATTTTATCATCAATTTATTGATTTCTAAAAGCAAAATTGAAATAAACACCACCGCGCTGATATCGGAAGCGACCACCGGCTTTGACGTTTCGCGCGCACTTGATTCTTGTGTGGTTTCTTCGATGCATCGCAACGGGTTTCTTCATAAACTGTTGACCAAAGCGATTTTTACCACAAAAACTGGCCAAGCCGGTCTTCTTTAGCAAGCGGCTCGTTATCTATTCATGAGTCTTTACATTTTTTGGCTACTTATTAAAATGACGTTTGAAAAAATGCCTGAAAGCAAGTTTAATCTAATAAAGCACATTGGGATCATATTAAAATTAGACGCACGAAGGTGAGTCTAGAGGAAGTTTATTGTCTTAATGTATGCTAAAAAGCGTATGAGTTGTAGCAGAAATTTTAAAATATTTAACGGGTTTGGGAAGAGGAAGCAGAGGAAAAGGAAGGCGTGGTTGAGTTTTTAGGGTTAAAAACGGTTTAAATTCATTTCCGGCTAAAATATGTATCATATAGAAAAAAGTTATATGGCAATGTTGTGGATAATGAAAAGACATATAACTTTTGTGTACAGACTTTTGTTACATAACCTACAAATTTATGTAAAAAAAGGCAAATAACAAGATTTTTAGTTTTATATTTTAATTTTATACAAACTTTTTTTTTACTTAA
This sequence comes from Bactrocera tryoni, assembly GCF_016617805.1. Taxonomy (NCBI): domain Eukaryota; kingdom Metazoa; phylum Arthropoda; class Insecta; order Diptera; family Tephritidae; genus Bactrocera; species Bactrocera tryoni. Next base: position 79,906,555 of record NC_052501.1, read on the forward strand.
TTTTGTGCAAGCTTATCTTCTTATGTACCTAAAACGAAGTAATTTTCTTGCTTTGCGATTAAAAACGAACGTCATTAAAAAACTAGTAATTTAGAATCTTTGCGCGTTTTGTTCACAATCCACTTTCATTGACATGAAAAAAATTCGAAGCAAGAATTCGAAGAATTTTTTTCTAGTTCAAATGTATAAATATATAGTTATGAGTGCATAGCTAATAAACTCATTAGTAATTTCAAGTTGTTGCAAGTTTTTTTCCTATTTTTATAGCCTAAAAAGAGTATATTAGGTTGGCCATGAAGCATGTAATACATACCCAGTAGGAAACGTCGGGGAACATAGAACATATAAAGTATAAAGACATCGATCTGAAAATTGGCACACATAGCTTTCTTCTCAAAAAGCTGCTTATTTGTCAGAATTGTCAATATCGGGGCACTATAGCGTATAGCTGCCATACAAACTGAACAATCAAAACTAAATTCTCGTATGGAAAACTTTTTTAATTGACAAGATATCGTGACGAAATTAGGCATGGTTAATTATGGAAGACAACGCTATAATTTTCGGACAAATTCTTGAGATCAGATAACTATAACATATAGCTGCCATACAAACTGAACTATCAAAATCTAATTCTTGTATGAAAAACTCTTTTATTTGTCGAGATATTTGCCCGAAATTTGACATGGTTTATTTTCGAAGACAACGCTACAATCTCCGAAGAAATCATTGAGATCGAATAACTATAACATATAGCTGCCATACAAACTGAACAGTCAGAAACAAGTTAAAGATTATTTTATACCCTTTTACCTGCCAGAAATGCACTTGCGTAGGGTATTAAAGCTGGCGTGTAGCCGAAGTCAACGACGTTTTTTGGTTTAAATCTTTTTTTTGTTTTTGCTATATTCTTTGAATTTTTTGCGTTATCAACAAAACAAGTTTTACTACGAAAGTAATCGCAAAGAGAACTCGTAAATTTTTTATAAGTTCATTTTCGAAATTGAAGGTATCATACTTGTATGAATAATCATAGCATTTAACTAATCTTAGCTGTACCACATTTTTGTAATGAAGCACGGTTTGAGTGTAGACTGTCTTTCCAGATCAGTATAGTAGCAGAGCATAAGATGACATTTAAATACATGTTTGAAGCTTAATATACAATTTGGCTAATTATTGACAGCCCACTCGAGCTTTGTGCTCTTATAAGTGTTGTTACAACAAATTGCACCCATTTACCGAAATAATTGCAGAGGACTCTAAGTCTAAGGAAATGTCAAAGAAAATGAAAATCGCAAATGAAGCGAGAAATTGCTGATGTTTAACGCGCACGCGGCGACAAAAAGCGCGTTTATTAAATTATTGAAATGTTATTATATTTGAAGAAGTAAAAACATACATACATACATATGTATATGCCTACATTCACACCCGCGTCAGTAACCACTGGTATGCAAAAGCGCCTGCGGTTCAAACAATTCTACAGCCGCTCACAGCAACAAATAAAAAGGCTGGCGCACACAAATATGCTGACTATTGCCCTTAAGATCACACCATATCATTAAAAATCCGACCACTTTGCATCTCACTAACTCGATTCACACCGAGGCGCCCTTTTTTTTGCTGTTTTGCTTATCGACAAGTTGGAACAATTGTCAGCAGCCGCCCGCTAACAGACACAAAAACGCACACACATACACTTATAAGTATGTGCTTACAATTACATTTTGTTCTCATTTTCGGTTTATTAATAACTCCAACCCTAAAACACTCCGTGGCCTCGCCCACAATGCCACGCATATTTTCACATTTTCCATTTCCATTTGAGGATTTCCTCGGCTTTAATAGAGCGACGCTTTATGGCATCTATTTACATATGTATGTATGTATATCTGTGTGTGTATATACAATATAAATTTATTTAGCGACTTCGGTAACAATATTTAAAAATTCGCATAAAATAAGTAGTTCAATATATACTTCCCAAACTACTCCAAAACTGGTGACAAATGGATGCAACTTTCATACACTGAACAGGATACATTAAATTTGCCACGAATTTTTTAATAGAAAGCGTCGGATACCCTACAAAAAAATATATATGTATAGAAATGATCAGCATTATGCACTTAGTCCATTTCGTCATGTCCGCCTGTCTGTATATACACGACTAGTCCTTCAGTTTTTGAGATATCGAAATTTATGTTTTCTCAGAAAAACAAGAAAATTTTATAAACCTTCCATTATCAAATATTTCTTATTAGAACTACTTCCAGATTAATTCGGAGTGGGCCACAACAGTGTCGAAATTAAAAATATTAGCTACAAACAGTTGATCGGTCCAGTTAAGGTCCAAAAATAACTAGTTATGCAAAAATTGCAATTCATTATAGTTTCCAATTTAGCTCAGAGTAGGCCAAAACAGTGTGAAAATAAAAAATATTAGCCCCAAAAATTTGATCGGACCAGTTATGGATCAAAAGTAACTAGTTATACGAAAACTTCAATTCATTACAGTTTTCAGTTTAGTCCAGAGTAGTCCAAAACAGTGTCGCAATTCAAAATATTAGCTCCAAAAATTTGATCGGACCAGTTATGGACCAAAAATAACTAGTTATCCGAGCATTTCAATTCATTACAGGCATTTTTTTGGGGTGATGTCAGTTACTTGTGTCTTATGGGGTGTAGGACTTCTCCAAAAATTTTATCGGCCCAGTTTTGGACCAAAAATAACTAGTTATACGAAAATTTCAATTCATTTCAGTAATTTTTGGGAGTGAGGCCAGTTACTTGTAGCTGGTGTCTACGGTATAGGACTTCAATGTCAGCAGAGCACGGCTCAAGTGTCTAAGTGTGTCACTTGCAGCTATAGATATACATATGTACAGAAAGGAGTGCAGATACATATGTGTGTAGATATGTAGGGAAACACACTTGCTACAGATTATTTTCAGTAAAATTACTTAATTATCTGTTCATGTAAATTTCAAAAAAAAACGAATTTTAATAAAAAAAAAACGTTCTAAAGCCATGCGAAATGCCGAAGTTGGAAACTTTTCATTTATGCTGGTCAGGTCGAATTTTTGTAGATAATTCATGTGCGCAGTTGGAAAGGGCGATTGCGTGGGCTTTGAAGTTAGATATAGACAACTGTATGTATTATTTATGTAATCTCCAACTGCTCACAGCGATGTGTGTCTGCTTTTGTTGTAAGCGCTGACACATATACTTACATATTTACATGCCTGCAAATGTGCGTGCTTGCAACTACAAAAAAAGAATTTATTTTAAATAGTGAGATATAAAGAACAAAAGCTTTAGCCGCTCATGCAAACTATTTTAATTTCCTTTTTCCGCCTCTTGTGGGGAGTAAATGACTGACTGTCTGACCAATATTGAAATAGCAAAGGCTTTTGCTGTCAAATACATGCACAAACACAATTGAAGTACGGCTGACCATCACTTAAGCTATCAAATTGCTATACTCGTACCAAAAATAATTGATAAATTTAGCTTATTCTATTTAAAAATATTTCTTATTTAAGATATTTTCATTGTGGATTTATAGAGTGGAAATATTTTTTTTTATACTCACCAGTCATTTTAGATTCCTTTTTTTTAACTCATTGGAACGCTAGTTCAGCGTAAAAGTTTTCACGATGAGGCTCAACTTCGTAAGAAATGCTATGACGAATAAGTAAGCTCTAGACTCTGCAGTCTCTTAAAGCACCAATCACATTTTATTTTCGAATAAAATAAAACATTTTTTTTTTTAATTCATAAGTGGATATAACCTCGTCGTACGTCTGAGACTTACAAAGGTTAACTGAAAAGTGTCCGGCCTACCATAATAAAACTGTTCTTTTGGGCAAATTTTTTCTATATACTACATAGTTCAAGGGTGATGCACTGATTATAGGGAATCCCAAACTTTTCCATATTATTTTTGAAGTGCGATTTGTTCTTTGTCTCAATATGGGCACCAGTTTCAGCTGTCACCTCTTCGTGCGACGAAAATTTCTTCCCAGCCGGTATTCTTTTGAGATTTGAGAACAGGAAATAGCTGCTGTGGGCCAGATGTGGAGAATAAGGTGAATGCGGAATTGGTGAAATATCAAGCAAGGCAAGTCGATTTCGCTTTTCAAACAGTCCAATAAAGCTATATAATAGTCGTTGTTGATGGTTTTTCTTTTTTCGAGTTAGTCAAAAAAAAGTTTTCCATGCGCATCCCAAAATACAGACGACATAGCTTTGGCAGCTGACTGTTGCTTTTTCCAAGCTTTGGAGCGGGTTCATCGTATGTGGTTTACTCGGATGGCTGTCGATTGGACTTCGGAGTGAATGACGGATCAATGTTTCATCCACTGTCGCTCGGATTTATTACGCTTGAACATCTCCAAACACTCCTCGGAATTATCAACTAGTCGTTTTTGGTCAAAAATGAGCTCGCCCACTTTGTACAGAGCTTTCTCATACTCAAGGACTCGTGAATGATATGATGAACACATTCAATTGCTAACTTTAGAGTGCCTACTACCTCAAGCAACTTCACTTTACGATCATCCGAAGTTGTTTTGTGGATTTTTTTGATGTTTTTGTCGGTAAAAACCTCTTTTGGGCGTCCACTGCGTTTACCGTCTTCGGTGCTCATTTCACCACGTCTAAACTTCGCATACCATAGTATCCAGAAATCTAGCCACGTTTTTGATTCAACTGCATTATCCAGGTTCTACCTCTTCCTCTGCTTCCCACGGCGGATACTGCGTCGAATACTCTCAGAGCTGGAGTGTTTTCATCCATTCGGACGACATGACTTAGCCTCTCTTAATTCGCTGAACTATATCATTGTCGTCGTAGATCTCATGCAGCTCATCGTTTCATCGACAGCGATATTCGCCCCGTTGCCAAAGCGTAAAGGACCGTAAATCTTCCGCAGAACCTTTCTCTCGAAAACTCGTAACGCCAACTCATCATCTGTTGTCATCGTCCATGTCTCTGCACCTTACAGCAGGACAGGAGTAATGAGGGACTTATAGAGCTTGGTCTTCGTTCAACGAGGGAGAACTTTACTTCTCAATTGTCTATTCTGTCCGAAGTAGCACCTGCTGGTAAGAGTTATTCTGCGTTGGATTTCGCAGCTGACGTTGTTGCTAGTGTTAATGCTAGTTCCAAGAGAGACGAAATTATCTACGACTTCAAAGTTATGAATGTTAACGGTGACGTGGGACCCAAGACGCGAAGAAGATAGACGAAATTATCTACGACTTCGAAGTTATGACTGCCAACAGTGAGGTGGGTGCCTAGTGGCGAATGCGACGACTATTTGTTTGATGACAGGAGATATTTCGTCTTGGCATCTTTCACTACCATTTGCTTCGCTTCTTTGTCCAACCTGGAGTAAGCAGGACCAACGGCGCGGTTGTTATAGCCAATGATATCGATGTCATCGACGTGCGCTAGCAGTTGTATACTTTTTTAGAAGATGGCAACTTCTCTGTTTAATTCTGCAGCTCGAATTATTTTCTGCAAGAGTATATTAAAGAGGACGAAAGAGCGTCGCCTTGTCTGAAACTTCGTTTGGTACCGAACGGCTCGGATAGGTCCTTCCCGATCCTGACGGAGCTTTTAGTATTGCTCAACGTCAGTTTACACAGCCGTATTCGTTTTGAGGGGATACCAAATTCAGACATCATGGCATAAAGGCAGCTCCTTTATCCAAGCTAAAACTGCAATTAATTTTGACCTTTAAGTTCGAACTCGTTCTAATTATACCTTTGAAACCAAACATGTCCCAAGAAACTTAAGTGTCAGCAATTTTCTTACTGCGCTTGCTCTCAATTACTTTCCATTAAAGACATCAAATTCTACACATCCCACACTTTCGCATAAATTCATAATTTTCCTCACTTTCTTGCGCATTTTTTCACGTGCCTTCGTTTGGTACCAAAACGCCGTTTTATAGTTCAATGCGTGCGTCAGTCAAACGACAAGAATTCACACACTTATTAAACCATTCTTCAACAACTGGCCTCGTATACATATGTGTATGCATGTATGTATATTTGACTTGTGCGTGCAGTAGCAGCATACTTCATCCCTTCGTGTGTTTGTCGTGCTTTATGAATAGAAATATTCAGCAGCAACAAACACCAGCGCGCAAAGAAGTGTGCAATCGGGAAAACTTCATTAAGAAATTCTTTGCATTGTCTTTCAGTATTTGTCGCCTGATTGTGTTGTCGATTTGTCAGCAATACGAAATTCTGGGCCAAGGCATTTTGCCGCTTGTTCGTATTTTTTTCTTTCCTTCCGTTGCGTACTAAAAACGCCGCAGAAATGTGAAATATTTATAAATGAGTACGTGTACAAATGCATTGATGGATGTACGCGCACTTTTCGTTATGACTGTGTGTGTGTGTAGTTGCATGTGTGACTAGAAGTGTATTGATATGAATGAAGTTGATGGAAATTTTATTTGGGTGGGCGTTTGAAATGAATGACAACGGTGTATATGTATGTATATACATACGTACATATGTGTGTTTATGCATGTAGTTATGTATTTTTATTTTCAATATATGAGGCGTTATTTGGTATGCGTAATTGTGTGCCAGCAATTCGGTTGCTTTGCTAATGCCAAAATTGAGTTGATTATGAAATTTAACAATCAAACAAGAGCAAAGACTTTGTGAGAGTGAGTGCATGGCTTGGTGTGAGAAGGTGGTTATTTCGGATATTTAAAAATATCTGCAATTGGATTACGTATTGTTGCATATATGTATGTACTTGTGCACCAAAATTACGTGATACAAATTTCGAATGTTAAAAAAAATTTTTTTTTGTTGATTTTTCTGCACTTTCAATGAAACAATTAAATTATTACTGCGTAATTATGCATTCAACACATGGAGCTGTCTCAAAAGCATCTGTATTTGTAGATAAAATATACATATGTAAATAAGTTTTGTCCGCCATTCTGCAAAAAAAGATCTATTTATTTTGTTATTGTGTTTTGTTTGTCTTCTTATACCCTGAATAGCATTAGTAAGTTTGGCGCGAAGTTTGTAACGCTCAACAGGGAACGTTGGAGAACCCATCCAGTATATGTACATATGTATGTATGTATATATGGGAATTAGTCTCTCAGTTTTTGAGATATCGTGCTGAAATTTTGCCCATATTTTTTTTTCCCCAAGAAACTTCACATTTATCACACCGCCGTTATCAGACCACTATAAGGTACAGCTGTCATATAAACTGACCATCTTAGAATCAAGTTCTTGTATGGAAAATTTTCTTGTTTGATAAGATATCTTCCCGAAATTTGGCAGTTACTATTACCTAAGGGAGCGCTGTAATCTCTGGGCACACTCTTCATATCGGACCACTACAGCATATAGCTGTCATATAAACTGACGCATCAAACTCAAGATCATAGTATTTCTATACCCTTTTATCCTATGAGAAATGCCCCTGTAAGGATTTTAAAGCTTGAGTGCAACGGATCTTAACGCTTTTTCTTGTTTTTTTATATACTTTTCCCTTTATATATATTTATGTATATGCTTGTATTAATCTGTGGACTTTAACTAAACAAAAAACTAAAAATATGAAAAATTGTGTTAACAGGGATTTCGTTAAGAACACTAAAATTAATTCTTTGTTGGTGGATAGAGTCATGTGTAGAAGTTCACGCAAGTGCGGAAAGTTCTCTGATCGTCATTCACTTGGGAGTGGCCAGAAATAATTTTTTTAAGTATCCTCTAGGCAGCCTAAGAACATCGATTTGAAGGCGAACTAAATTGAGAAGGCGAAAAATCCCCTCCACAGGATTGTGCGCTGGTTTTAGTACCCGGCAAGTAAAAAACGCCCCCAATGAACAGTAAAAAACAGCTTCAGAATTTTATTAATTAAATTTTTTTTTTGAATTTGGTTCTTTTAACCCTGGATTTATATTATAAATTAATTGATAATTGTTGCAAAATATTTCCATGCCACATACAGTACCTGTCCAATAAATTACGAACAAACAAAAAAATTATCCGGAGTTCTAACTTTAATCATTAATAGAAACATAAATATTTGGCGTATTTAAAAACAAAAATATTTTTTATATGCCATATACATTAAACTTAAATTATCATATTTTTGTATTGAATCATATTCAATATTATTAAATAATATTAAAAATATTAAATTTTTGTTTTCGTTCGTAATTTATTGGACAAGTACTCTATATTAAATATAGTTTTTAGTTTTTTTTAATATATTTATTTAATACTGTATACTATTTATTAACTTTTTTTTATAAATTTCAAAACTTTTATAGATCTTTTATAATACATATTATTATTATTTTATATTATTTATTTACTTTTTGTTTTTTTTAAATTCTTACTATTTTTTTAAATTTTTTTTTAATTTTTTATGTTTTTATATATTTATTTATTATTATATATTATTTTTATTTAATTTTTATTTTTTCATTAATTTATTTTTTTTAATTTTTTATAAAATAATTCTATGTATATTATTTTTTTACTTTTCTGGTTTTGTTTAATTATTATTATTTCTTTGTTTATTTTCGCAAATTTCATAATTTTCGTTAAATTTTATTTTTATTTTATACAAATATATATATCAAACATTTTATTGTAATTTTTAATTTTTTATACATTTCTTTATTCTTATATATTATTTACTTCCTTTTTTAATTTTTGTTATAAATTTCATAACTTTTATTTTAGATATTTATTTATCATTGTGTATTATTTATTGACTTTTTTTTGTTTAATTGTTATTTTGTGGATTTGTCTAACTATTATTATTATTTTTTCATAAATGTTTTTTTTTTTAATTCTTATTCTTATATGTATTTATTTATTGTTATATATTATTTATTTCCTTTTTTAATTTTTGTTATAAATTTCATAATTTCTTTTTATATATTTGTTTATTATTTTACATTTACTTTTTTCTGTGTTTGTTTAATATTTTTTTTCTTAAATGTTATTGTAATTTTTATTTTTGTATGTATTTATTTATTATTATATATTATATTTTTTCTTTTTTAATTTTTTTTTATAAATTTCATAATTTTGATTTTATATATACATATATGTATATGTATTATTTTATTTATGTATTTATTTTTTTGTTTTTGTTAAATTATTATTTTTGTTGTTGTTTTCATGTTTTAGTTTCTAATTATATGTGTATATTTATTATACTTTGTTTGTTTAATACATATTTTTTTATTTTTGTATTATAATTTTTTTTGTTTTTAATATTTAGTTTTCTAAAACATATGTTTTTTTATTTACGTTTGCTTGAAAAAAATTAAAATTTGTATGTGAGCATATGTAGAATTCCCCTCCTCTAGGATTTTAACCTAAAATAAACTTCTCACCAATAAAACGCAAACAAAAACCTCTTAAATGCCTAAATGTTTTTAAAAATCCTTCAGTGGACATAAAAACGTTTAAGAAATCAATGAAGCAACAAAAGAACACTCAACCCAATTCCTTGCTTAGAAACATCAACCCCAACCCACACTCAACTAGACACACTTGTACAAAAACTTAGCCCATATTTTGATTTTAGTTGACACTTCAAGTGACAAATTCAAAGGTGATATGTCTGGGGGTGCTTACAAATTCATGAGATCCGCTACGATTTGTCATGCCACATTTGCCACACATACACAGTTGTATGTACGTGAGCATATTGCACGCAAAGTGCTTAAGTTTATAACAAATAAGTACGCATGTGTGTGTGTGTGTGTCTGTGTGTAAAGAATGCTTAAAGCAACGGCTTTCTAAGAAAAAGTGACCACTTTTGATTTGTAGCTATTTGGAAAGTGCGTTCTTGGCTTTTTTATTATCTACTTGCCTGGGCTTTTTTCTGTAATTTTCACCCTAAAAGTATGCTTAAATATATGTGCATGCATTTGTGTGCCTATTACTGCTTAGCACACACTTCCTCACTTCCTGGCCTGCGTCTTTTGTATTTATGCGGCGACAGTGATTTCTGCTCCATTAACTTTTCGTCTTTGCTGCATACGAATGATGCTCATAAAGAAGAACTGGGGACGTAATCCCCTTTTAGCCTGTTGCATTCCCGCTTCTACTTCGTGTATGTAATAATGTATGTATATATTGTCACATACGCTTTTAAGCACAAGTATATGTATATGAAGGTGTATATGTATTTATGTGTGCGAGTAAATGGCCAAAGCAATTCCTTTTGCTACATATCTTCGGTGATAGGAAGACTGTGTGACTTTTTAAGTTAATTGTATTTTTATTGCCCACAAGCATAATCAATGCCTCATTAGGTCTTTGAACACTATTACTACATCTTTTTTGAACCACTGTACAATGTTCTCTTAAAAAAATATCTTCTCTCGCTTTTATAAATTAAAAATTGCCGTAAATTAACCCGAAAGTGTTGCTCCACATACTTCAAGAAATTGTTTTCTCGAGTATAAAATATTTATACCGACACTTGAGATGACTTCGGTATAACTATTTTCAAAAAATCATTGACCATCTTGAGTTAAACGTTGCTCAGAACCCTTTCTTTCTAATTTTAGGCACCTTCTATCACAGCTTTTGCTGTCTATTTACTTTTTCTTTACTTTTTTGACAACAGAAGACCCCAACTTGCTTACTTTTTGGTTGCCAAGGCTAAGAGGAAAGCTTTCCTTGATCAACTCGACAACAAAGTGACTTCTTTAGTGCACTATCATTTTCCAATTTGTTGTATTAACTTTATTTACTTCATCTTAAGAACTGTTTGTGAGACTTTTTTGAACTTATTCTTTTCATGAATTTTAATATCTCTTTTCCCGTTCATGATTTTTGAGAGTTCTGGAAGTGTTAATTTGGTTTAATAATTAATGAATAGAAGTATAATGAAAAGAAGAAAACTTGTTCACCGACAAATGGCGCTGTGTATCATTTTCAAAGTTCTGTTTACTGGTAACTGGTAAGCTTTGTTTCTGCTTATTTTTTCCTTGGCGTAAGCTTTTTGTTTGTCTCTTTGTTTTCAAAGCTGTGTAAGTGGAGGGATCTCACTAGGATCAACCTCTGAGCTTAACCAAACTTAAACTTGTTTTCATATAATATTTGAAAGATTTTATGAGATTATATTTTGAAATATAATTTTGAAACGAACATTATGCCAAAAAACTATCGAAAGGTTAGATAAGACCGATTTTCGATAACTAAAAATTATTCTTTGAAGTCTTATTCACTTATGTTTATTTTGGCACTTAAAATGGGGTTCTTCAGAATTTTAATTTTTTTCGAGTGCTAATACAATAATGATTCCGATATCCTTTTGGGTTATGGTTGACTTTGTATCAATGATATCAGCTACATTATGGCTTGACGAAATTGATATAAAAATGATTGTCAACCAAATGGCAGCAATCGAAAGATTCACTGTAGATTATAACAGGCGATGCGTACTCCACTCTCGTTAGTTTCGGTTATACCCTACTGGAAACAGAGTCAGATTTAAATCCAGTCAAAGCCTTTAGTAGGTTATTGTGCAGACATTATCTTCTAGTAGAGTATTTTTCTAGGTTTCATGCACGAAAAAAGACGGAATCACTGCAGCTGGAGGATCATTTTCTTAACTGGAAATATATGTATTTAATTTTTTTCTTCAAAAAATTGACTGTGTGTTCTTAAAATATGTATAAATATACACTTAAAATTTAAAAATAATTGAAAGAGTAGTTTGTTTCTTCTTTCTTCGCCATTTTAAGCTGTGTCTAGACGGTCTAGAAGCATGAATTTCAGGTAATTTTTGAAATATTCTGTTTGGAAAGTTGGAAAAAAATTTTCCCGAAATGTCGGCTTCTTAAAAAAAAAAATATTTTTGTAACACTCTTTAACCATTGGGGTATGCATTCAGTCTGTAAAGAATACTATCTACAAATTTCAGATAAATCGGTTCAGTATAACTTGAAAAATGGCGGGTATTGTTTAGAAAAAGTCAGTTTCGAGAAAAACGCTTGTCGATCTATATGTATTCAGCACATAACGGTGAAACAGAAAAAAATTTGATTATTTTTTCGGGACACAAAGTATGGCAACATTGATAATTCAAATATCCCGAAAACTATAAGTCTAAGGAGGGTATATGAGCATACATTTTTTATACTGAGGACCTTCTCTATCCATACGTCCCATCAAGTCCAAAAGAATCGTAATATTGTCACAAGGAATACTATTTGAGTGTTAAACATATGGGCCGACAACTCTTGAATTTTGCATCACGATAATGCACCGTCGCATGCTGCAGTGAAGCTTGGAGACTTTTCGCCAAATTTTCAATCAATATCATGCCGCAACCACCATATTCGCCTGATTTAGATCATTTTGACTTCTGGCTATTTCACAAATTCAAACGATCGCTCCGTTGGGAAACCGTTTTCAGTCAACTGAAGACAATAAACGTGAATTGCTGCGCGCATTGAAGGCTATTCCGGAAATTGACTTGAACAACTATTTCGAGGATTGGAAAAAATATTGGCACAAATGTATTGGGGTCGAAGGGGATTATTTGAGGGGCACGATATAGATTTTGAAGCATAAATTAAGAATTTTAAAATTATCAACAAAGTCTTACTATTTTTTGCCCATAGTAGTATATCTCATAAAATAATTTGAATTTTAAAAAATCTTCTTGCAGACATATTTTTTAATAGTTAAACTTAGAAAATATAAACAAATCCTTTTTATTATTTATAGACTAGAAAAGTCTATTAAGAATAAAAATTATGAAAAAATACTCTGTCTTTTGATATTGTTTTCACACGAAACATAGGTTCTTCCTCAGAACGTTTCACAGAGTGATCTCTTATGAGTAGAGTTAATGATGCTATAGCTATCAACTTTGCTTTTGAACTTGTTACTATGAAGTATGTGATAATGGTTATTGACAGAAAATAATTTTATTTGAAATTTGAGTAAAAAAAATATCTGAATGTATTGCACATAAGGTAGTTTTAAACGCCACAAAGGACTACATATATGCAAAAAAAGCTGAAAAATCACTTCCTAAGTGATCTATCCTTCTATTGGAGAATTAAGAGAGCAGGAGGAAAGCTGAAGGTTCGCTTGTAAATCGCGCAGCCAATATTATATTGCACGTGTATGTCACTTATTTTTACAAAAAAGAAACAAATGAGAAAAAAATAATGTAAAAAAAAAATGAAAAGAAACCTTCACAAAGTAAAATCCTTTTACTCGACATTTAAATCAGCATTTGCGAAGACAGACAACATAAAATTGATTGCTTGTAATTTAGAAGATTAAAACAAAAATCCGATTCACACTAGAGAAATTGCGCTTAGGTCAACGAATCAGAGCCACAACACAACGAACACACACAGCGACACACATGTATAAGTGTAGCAAGCGCATAGGCACACATACAAGCGTAAGTATAGCAGTCGTTGGCCAGGACATGCGCAATGGCGTTGAGAAGGCGTGCACAAAAGCATCAACAGCGGCGCAGTGACCAATGACAGCGGGCGGATAAAAAGCATACATTCACAAATATACACGCACACATACCATGGCAATGTATGTAATTATAACTATGCTGCTTATCCGCCGTGTTGCTTACTAGCTGCGCGTGGAATGGCACAGATGCGCCTACTCTCGCTTTGAATTCCAACGGATGCTGTTTATTGGAAGCAACACGCTATGGCAGTGAGTACAAGTATGCGCTCACACAACTTTACATGCATAGCTGCTTGTGTATGTGTGATATAAACATATGTACATACATTACATGCATGCCACAAGTTGTTGCCACAGTGAACGGAGTGCTTTCACAGCGACGCATGCGAGCGAAGTTCAGCAGCAATTCACAGGCAACAAGCAGTTGAAGCACCAAATAAATCACTTTGCTCCCGTATGTGTGTGCGCTTTCTTTTATAGTGGCATATTTTATTGCGTTTGCGGTGGATAATAATGACCGCACACGTTGGGCATGGTCGCTTGGTGAAATCTCTATGAGGCGTTGGAGGTGCGTGTAATTTATTGTTATTCTTGCAAGTACATATAAGGAGGATAGAGTCATGTGTAGAAGCTCAAGCAAGTGAAAAAAGCTCTCTGAGCGCCTTTCACTTGGGAAACGATTCTTTTACATATGGCTCAAGCAGCTCAGGACTTCCGGTGTCATACGGTACTCGGATAAGAGACGCCTCTTTTGATGACGACCAGTGTAAATGTATCAATGATTGCAATTTAAGGGCATGAGCCTGTAATGTCCGGTCTCTTAAAAAGCCGCTGTCCTGTTGGTTGATGTCCTCGTAAGAGTAAAGGTTTACATCATTGACGTCCAAGTAGAGCGATGGACCGGACAAGAACTGAGACGAGTAGGTCCTTACGGCGTTTACTACAATGGCCTTTTAAAGGAGCACAAATTTGGTGTGGGATTGGTGGCTGGGAGAGAGACTCCGTCGCCGAGTCCTGGCATTCACCTCAATGGATGAACGTCTAGCCACAATCCGCATCAAAGCGAAATTTTTCAGCATTATCTCATATAAGAGCTGCCCCCACCACGATATCAAAACGGAGCTTGTCTGGTATCTTTGGTACAACGATCCGTAAGTTCAGCCTCCATGATGAAGCATCTCCAAATGTGTTGAGGCTGATAGACTTCGGCGGGGCTGGAAATATGGTTATCTGTAGTACCAGATTCCAGCATAAAAAAAATCATCAAGATACTTGACTGTCTCCGGATCAGAAGAGCCACCAACCAGATCGATCATGATGTGATAGAGGGAATACACGTATCCAGTGTTTTAGACATGTGTACGCTCTGAGGTCCCAATATTGACTCGAACCACTATCTTGTTTGCTGCGAGGATACGCACCCACCTATGTACAGCAAAAAACGCACGTCCACAAACACGAGGAAGGTTCGCCGTCGAGAAGCGACTTGCGTACCTGCTCTCTGAGAACACTCATCAGCAACTCGGCATAATGGAACTGTGGGACGGCATTTCAAGTTCCTTACGCACAGCTGCAACCAAAAGCATTGATTTTCGAAAATACAAAGGAACAGCTGGTACGATGAGGAGTGCCGTTGCGCATTGGAGAGAAAGCAGACTACCTCCCTCGCAACGTTGCAATCGACCACAGCACCTGTGAGATGGGAAAGAAACCGAGTGTTGAGCAGAGAAGCATTTGTAGACAAAAAAAGAGAGAGGACGTTCCATTGCCAGACCGTGAAGAAGTTCGAACAGCAATTATCCGTTGGAAAAACAAAGCGGCAGGTCCGATCGATTGCCGATTGGCGAGCTATTCAAATACGGTGGCGAAGAACTGATAAGGTGAATGTATCAGCTTTTTTGTAGAGTATGGCAGGACGAAAGCATGCCCGAGAATTGGAATTTAAGTGTGCTCCGCCCAATCCACAAAAATACAATCTTCATCAACTACCGTGGGATAAGCCTCCTCAACATCGCATCTAAGATTAGATCGAGCGTACTGTGTGAAAGATTAACGCTCACCGTCAACAAATTGATGGGAACTAATCAGTGTGGCTTCCGCCTTGGAAAATTAACAACTTATCAGATATTCACTATACACCAAATTTGGAAAATATCGGCCTTCCATATACTATATACATGTATTTATATACGTTCTTAATAGTTTTTATTCATAGTAATTTCCACTAACTTTTCTGAAAGCCAGCACTTTATCATAGTGTGTAAGTCAAAACTGAACCAGGAGCAAGCAACGCTCTCGTAAGTGCTTTCCGCTGTTAACTGTCAACGAACGTAGCCATTGAACCGGCATTATACACATAAGAAGATAAGCAACCAACTCGTTTTCGCTTAGTTTTTACCTACTTCATTACCAAACACCTTAATTCTCCTCCTCAGTTGCCGAAGCAGCTAATTAATTGATAAGCTGATGAAATTATGTGTGATCAGTCACCACAGCCTGTCCACACGTGCTCAACTGTATTAATTTTTTCGAAAGGTGCCAACGTGACTGTACTTTATATTACTTTTGGGGAAGCTCCTGGTTTATTTAAGCTTGTCTGCGTTGCATACATTTAGGCTAACTACTGCAATAGTAGCTCTGCACTCAAAGTAGCTGATGTTGCGAATACGCCGTGGACGTTTGGAACTGCAAATTTTGTTTGGCATATTTTTTAGTAAGATTGTTTGCAATTTGCAAAAATTTTTTTATATTACAAAAAAAAGTATTTGTATTAAGGTGTTTCAGAAAAAAATTTTATATTAAATTTTTTTCAGATAAAATATTGATTTTATTGAAAACATTTAGCGATGACTTTTTTGAGTTTTTTAATGGATTGAATAATAAAAAATAATATCTTGGCGGAAGTTAAAAAAAAATAGTAAACAATTTGCACAATTAATTATACTGCATTATCAATAAGAATTTAAAAAATTACTACATTTTAAATTTAAAATTAAAAAAAATAAACAAATAAAATAAAAGTTTTTTCAGAAAATATTTGTATATTAAAGTTTTTTTTAGATAAAATATTGATTTTATTGAAAACATTTAACGATGACTTTTTCGAATTTTTTTATTGAATTAAATAATAAAAAATTATATCTTCGTGAAAGTTAAAAAAAAAATCAAAAACAAGTACAAGCTCAAAAATGAAAGAAATTTTATACGTATTAAATATGTAAATAAAATGTATATAATTATCATGTACTTCAAATTAAAATGTAAACGTTACGCTTGAGACATGCATACGAGCATATCGTAAAGATAAATATACCATATTTTAAATATATATACATATATAATATATACAATAAGAAAATGCTTAAAGTAAACGATTCAATTAAAAAATAAGCAAATGTTGCAACTATGCATATAAAATATTAAAACTTAAAACGCATATGATATTGAACAAAACACAATTATCTAAATAATTCTTAATAACGCCTTGTAAAATAATAAATAGCACCATATTTTCGAAAATGTGTTTTTTTGCTTTTTTTTAGAACAAATTTCCGGAATAAATCGGTTTACAGTTGCTTTTTTTTCAATTATACAAACCTCGATTATTCCAATTCAATAAGCACTGTTCACCATGTGAGGCCCTAAATCTATGCTACATAAATGTAAATGCTCTGCTAATGTAAACATATGGGCTGTTAGCCACATCCCACTGTTAAAAGGCCGCTCACAGCTATCAGTAGCTTTAACAGAACAAAACCTTTAGCTGAAATGTAATGGATTGCGAATTATTATTAGTAATCCTGTTGGAAAAAGTGTACTTCTTCATACTGTTTCTGCTTTAGTACATTTTTCCCGACTAAAAGTTCACTTTCTTGGTTTTTTCTACATATAACTGCTACTGCTATATTGCTGTTAATGCTTAATGTTAATGAAATGTGTAATGTTAATGCAGTAAGCAGCTTCATGGAGTTAAGTTGTATCACATTTTCTTGATTACAAATCAAAATAATGGCAGAAAACAGAATAAGCGATATATAACAGCTGCTAAAACAACAACTTAGTGGTATATGTGTGTTTTGATTTTTATGTTTTTTTTTTTAAGTTTTTATAAGATATGAATTAAAATTTTTTTTAAGTATTTTTTATTATAAAAATAATTATTAATTAAATAATTCAAAGTAGCATATTTAAAGTATAAAAATACTTACCCTATATAATAAATTTTATTTTTTTCTTAATCTTTTTAATGCTGCAGAGATGCTATCTTCTCATGTTACCTTGCAGATATTGACAGAAAAAAAATTTATTTCCGATTTTCAAACAAGAGCATTTTTTCTTTATTAAAAGCATGTAAAAATATTGAATTTTTTTAGATTAAAGAAGTAATGAAGTGCACGTCGGACATCACTAGAGTGCATACTATAAATATACATAGCTCACATTGGTCACTCTTTATTGGCGTAGACACCGCTTACGATGTTATAGCCAATAGTTAACAAGAACTCTACATAAAAGCGACAAAACAGAAGATTATAGAAGCCCGAAAGAAAAAGGTGATCGAGAAAATCTTTGTAAATTAAAATGGCTTGAATATAAATTGCAAATGAAATTATTTATATTTATTTTTTTTTTTACTTCTCCAATGCTTTAACAATTTAGGCATAGTATTTAACTAATCAACGTGCATTTGTTGTTATGCGTTTATTATAAAACATTTCATAAATAAGTGAAATGTAAATTTAATGATAAATCTATATACACTTATGTATGTATATATGTACATACATACATATGTGTGTATATGTGCCCACCAACTTTAAAATATGTATAAGTAAAAATTGTATTTTATTGAAATAAACTTTTATTTATAATAAAAAAGGTACGTTAAATTAACACTAATACAACCATACATACACATGTATGTACATATGTGTGACCTCTACCAGAATCTTCATTAAGAATATGTGCACTTAATTATATATTAGCATTTCCATACATATTTACATATATGTAAAATAACCAAATGGTTATACAAACATACATGTATAACTAAATGTAATTAAAGCTAAGAAGTCTGGACTTTTAGAATTTACAGACGATATTGCTTGGCTTTTTAAAGTTTGCGCTTTGCAAAAATATTTTAAAATCTAATAATCAAAACAAAAAATTTAAAGAATGTGTCTAAAACAGAAGAAAATATTAAAAATAATAGCATGTAAAAATACAAATAAAAAATAAAAGAAAATATTAGGAAAATAAATGTATACAAAAATAAATGTGTAATAAAAAAACCAAAACAAAAGGAAAAGAAGTTTATATAGAAAAAATTAACGCAAAAATTTTACAAACAAAAAATTTGATTAAATTTAATAAATAAAAAAAAATGAAAAAATTTCAATTTATTTTCAATATTAGGTATATTACAAAAATAAATTAAAGCCGAAATATTAAACATTTTTCAATAAAGAAAATATATCAAGTTAGAAAAAATTTAGACATAAAAAAACAAAGAAATAAAAAAAATTATATTAATATATGAGCTGAAACAATTTAATTTATTACCCTTGATAAAAAAATTAAAAAAAAAATATTTCGTGTATTGCAGAAAAAAATTTATTATTATAGAAAGAATTTATGCAGAAAAGCTAGACGCAAAGAATTGAAAAATGAAAAAAAAATAATTAATCAAAAGAATAAAAATAAATAAGAAACAAAAATATAAATTAAAACAAAATAATACTAAGTATATGAAAAGAAATATTTTTCAATAAAGAAAAAAATATTTATATAAAAATTAAGAAGTTAGGAATATTAAAGAAATTAAATATTAACATATGAAATAAAACAATAAAATTAACTAATGGTAACTTAAAAATTGTAAAAAAAAATATATATTTGATTAAAAGAAAATAAAAGAAATGAAAAAGAAAATATATATTTTTATAACTTTGAAGAAACAAATTTAAATTTATGTATACATATGTATATAAAAAAAGAACAAACTCTTTTGTTAATTAGAAATTGTAAAAACAAAATGTTATTACTAAGTAATTAAAGAAAAATATTTAAGGGATATCTTAGGTTGTAAATAAAAACCAAATCCTAAAATATAAAAAAAGCATACTATATGTAAGTATTTTGCTGACCCGGCATCCAAACTGGTTCGTCTTTGGCGAAACTTTAAAACCGTTTTCCTAGAAACTGTTCTTTTCAAAACGATACCCACGATTTCTCAGGTAGATATTTAGAAAAATCGATATTTTAGAAAAACATTAAAAAAAAAATAAATTGTTAGAGAGTCATTTTTATAGAGTTGTCTATGCCCATATATTAAAATTTAAATTTTTGATTTTTTTGAAAAATTCCAAACAGTCAAAAAAAGTGGTACAGAAATTTATTTTTTTTCGGGCAGTTGCCACTTTGTGGAAAAAATTTTACCAACTTTTCCGTAGTTCCACATTGCACGACATTATACTACATTAACATTTCTTTCTGGTTTCAGGCTGCTCAGAGGGTTGAAATCGAGACCACCCCAAAATATTTAAGGATTTTTTTTTTTGAAATAACCAAAAGCAAAATAATAATATGTGAAAAGTTAAAATAAAAATTATTATTAACTACATTAAAAGTTGTTCAATGTATTAAAAAAATCTGTGCAATCAAAGGAAAATAATACAAAAAAGAAATATTTTAAAAGGCGTAGAAATAATAAATAAAATTCGTCTCTAATATTTTAGTCACATTTTAATGCTCATAGAATTAAACGAAATGTTTGTATGGTTATTATTATTACAATTATTATTATAATTAATAAAAATTATTATAATTAATATAATTATCAATAATAATATAACATAATTAATTATTATAATCATTATTAATTTTAGTTATCTCCAAAATATACATATGTATATTACTACATATTAAGCTACGCAAATATATTTCAAAACCCTTTGTAATGCAAAGCATGATTAATATACGCACCTAATTTTAAAACATTGCTTATAACAAATGCATTGCATTGACGCATAAAAATCTCAATTCTTTAAATCTGAAAGTGATTGCCTATTTTTTTTACATACATACATACTGCTTAAAGTTAAATTACACTATAGCGCTAAATATATTTTTAGGCGTGTGCACGTGACGCAAAAGGGCAAAACTATAACTAAGTATTATCTATGTATGTATGTTTAGAAAGTGCTAATAATTGCTGTATATTGCTAATAAGTGTTGTAAAATTTGAATACAAATAAATAGTAACACAATACAATTTGAGCTTTTGGGTTGGCATTGCAAGTGCTTACAAAATGTAAATGTGTATATGTGTAATTAAGTGTTTTTTTTTGTATAGAAATTGTCTTGATAGCTACTCAGAGTAAGCCTGTTTATAACTGAAGGCAATAGAAGTCAATAAGTGCACATAACCTCAATTGTTGCATGAAGCACAAAAGGTTTTACCACTACATATACATATGTGTATGGGTATGTCTTAAACTTTCATTGCCAATTACTTACAGCATTACAATTTACTGCTTTTACAATAAACATATTTAGAATAATTATTTATAAACACTTTCATTTCATTTTATTTGCTTCAATTTCACATCACATTTAACTTGTCATTTATTTCATTTGTATTACATAAATCATTTAACAAAATTATGCTATACTAATTTCTGCAACAGATTTGTTCATAATTTCTTACAACTGCCATATTAACATTACCCACCGACTCGACTCTTTCATACACTAATAAAAAATGTCGCTAAAGCTAAAGCACAAATCAAACAAAATGTGCGCGCTTCCAAACAAAAGCTTACGCCCAAACTCTACACAACATTGCTCTTTCATAATATAATGCCTATGCGCCGAAGCGGCGTGACACCGCTGTGCCACAGTTGCGCAGCGCCAAATTTCATTATTTACGCTTACACTCGCCCATACTTAATTCATCGTCGGAAAAGTTGAAAACCACCACACACAATCACTGTAAGCCACTGTCGAGTAACGTGTCGTTGACACGATCCAAATCGTCGAGCGTGTCTTCCGAACCGGAGGCGGTCAGGTCGCTCAGCTCGTCGAGGCATTTCTGCTTCTTGCGCACATTCCAGTGCAGGCACTCCGCCAGCGAGTCGAACCAGTCGGAAATTTGATCTTGTGCGCATATGCTGGGTACCGGATAGATGGAGGTGGTCACGCGCAGGCAATCGCCGTGCAGCAGCTCCTGCCGATTGCGGCCGTCGAAGGAGACCCACGAAGTGTTGCGGCTGTCCGGCGAGATGCTGATCTGTATTAAGTGAAATGGTATTAATAAAGGTTAAATGTATATGAAATATATATACACATATATGTATATATAAATGTATACATAAGTACATACCTTCAACTCCACGCCGGCGGGCACCACAATCGGTCGAAAGCTCAGCGAGTGCGGGCAGATGGGTGTCACCATTATCGCCGGCACCGAGGGATGTATCATCGAGGCGCCAGCCGCCACGGCATAGGCGGTACTGCCGGTGGGCGTGGACACAATCAAACCGTCACCCTGCACCGACGTGATGTATTTGCCATCCAAAAAGAGATCGATATTGCTCAGGTACGGTGAGGGCCCACGATCGATGACGACTTCGTTGAGCACCTGTAAAATAGGCGTCTCATTAATATACACAACATAGTTTATAATTTTGTACTTGCTACGCACCAATATATTCGTTGAACCACGGCTGCCACACTTATTTGTGCCATCACTGCCATCCGTTTGGTAATTGTATGCATTCTTTGTTATTTGATTCGCCGAATCGCTCTCCGATTCCTTGCGGCGATCGTTCTTTCTGTATATGACACAACGCAAGCGACTGCGCAGCGTGAGCGCAGCATGACCCTCCAGCACGTTGGTCACTTGCTCCTGGAAATTCTCGAATTCGAATGGTGTGAGAAAACCAAGCGAACCCAAATGGAATGCCATCACTGGTGGCACCGATTGCTGGAACAGCAATGAAGCGTACAGCAGTGTGCCGTCGCCGCCGAGACAAACTATGAAATCAATACGATCAGTTAGATCATCACGGCCATCTCTGTGTCGTGCGACAGAAAAGTAGAAAAAATGCATGTTCAATAAAATAAAATTGTTGCTAATGAAAGGGTTGATGGACTCACTTGAATGTCACTAATTTCTCTTTGATATTCTTGAATTTCTTATCCTCTATTAGTAGCGGGTCATCGAGCACCGCCGACTCGACCCAAACGACCATGTGCTTCTCCTGCACCAGCCATTCGACCAGCTGTACGAAGGGTGCCAGCACCGTTGAGTCACGCACTTTCTTTATGACGAGCACGGTGAGCGGTGGCTTGTACCAGGTCAGACGTTGACTGGCGGGATCCTGAATTTGCCTGCAATAGTCGGGGAGAAATGAGTTGAGTTCGTTAGTTTTTAGTCAGAAAAAATAAATTAAACTTTTTTCTTATCAAGTTTTTGTATATAGAAATGCATATTATTATAAATATTTATATAAAAATACATATTTATTTTATTTTACAATTTTTATGTATTATTTTGTTTAATTAATTTAGTGGGGAGTCGATTCAGCGCCGTTCGCATCAACTCGGACTGACGTAAGGAACGACTTGCACGCGAGATCTTGAACTGAAAGCGTACAAAATACAGCTTGCGCAAAAACTGAACCCGCTCGATCTTCTCAAGCGACATCGCTTCGCTTTATTGGGTCTTGAAAAAAAAACAATAAGATCCGACTTTTTCGAGAAAAACTTTGTACAGCGATGAGGTCCATTTCTGGTTCATTTGGGACGAAGAGCAACCTGAAGAGATTCAAGAGCTGCCATTTCATCCAGAAAAAACAACGACTGGTGTGGTTTGTGGGTCGTTGGAATCATCGGTCCATATTTCTTCAAAGAAGAAGTTCAAAGAGAGCGTAACCGTCAATGGCGATCGTTATCGCGCCACGATAACCGATTATTTGATATCTGAAATTGAAGCTCGTGATCTCGGCGACATTTGGTTTCAAGAAGACGGCGCCACTTCCCACACATCGCATCAAACAATGGATTTATTGAGAGAACACTTCGATGAACAGATGATTTCACGTTTTGGGCCAGTCGATTGGCCACCAAGATCATGTGAAATAACACCATTCGATTTTTTCCTGGAGAGATATGTAAAGTTAAAAGTCTATGCGGGCAATCACGCTTCGATTCAGGCCTTGGAGCAAAATATTACGCGTGTTATTCGCCAGTTACCAGACGAAATGCTCGAACGAGTTATCGAAAATTGCACTCATCTGAGAAATAGTCGCGGCCATCATTTCACGGAGATATCTTCAAAAAATAAATGCCAAAGAATGTTCTTTCGAATGATAATAAATATTCCCTATTAAATTTGAAGTTTCTGTGTTTTTTTTTTTTTTAAAGTAGGGAACCTCGAAATGGATCACTCTTCATTATTATAATTATTACTAAAATTACTTCGTTATTCTATATATGTACATTTCCTCATTAATATTTTACTAATTTACTTACATAACCATTGCTTGATTTTTCATTATTCGTCCACATGGTCCAAATTGTTGGAATGGCGATGGAGCATTCAAACTTCTGGTGCGCCTGTAAATAGAAAAGAAAACACAAACGAAATTAGTTATTTTGAATATATAATACTAAAATATATAAGAAATATGAAAATAAATATAAATACATATTATATTTATATTACAAAAAAAATTTAGTTCGATAAGTTTTCAGAAAACTTTATTCAAAATTATATCTTTTTGAAATAATCACAGAAAGTAATTGTTTTTCCTTAGATTATAAGCAATGTCTTAACTAGGCTTTTATTGTAAAACAAATTTTGATTAAAAATTCAGGATACTACGAAAACCTTAAGATTCGTTTCGAGAAAAAATTTCTACAAATACGTTCACATTTCCGAAACTATTTGTCGGAACAACTTGCATTTTTCGGAGAATATTTTCATATATAAGAAGGTGGATGTGGAAATCTTAACATATACACGAAGGGATCGATAATGGTTGCTGAGGTGGGCTTGAGGATCTATTCCGCTGTGCTAGATTTCAGACGACCCTTCAAGCTGGCGGAATATTGTGGGCATTATTTTCCAGGCAGTAGCCTTTGCAGTCAGGAAAGCCGCAGAGATAGCTAACAACGCTGGCGAGGACATAAAGAGTATCAATATATACCTCGATAGCCAAGGTAATTAAAGCAATAACCTCATATCGCATTGGGACAGATAATGTTCTTTGGAGCAGGGAGGCAGTAGATATAGTGTCTGCCGGGAAGCGGCTGCATATGTACTGGGTTCCAAGCCAAAAGGCCGTTCCGGGAAAGGAAATAGCTAATGAGGTTGCGAAAAGGAAATCCGCTTTACTATCGAACCAGTTTAAGAAATACGCAAATCATTTAAAACGATACACAATGAAATTTCCAAAAGCACTGACAGATGAAAAAACATATACATAGGTAGCATATAGGAACCTCATATGCTATCCACTAGTTGAAAAAAGGCAAGACTGACCAGATTGTTTTGGCCCAAATTAATTTCACTGACTGCAGCAGTGGATAATGTCGTCATAACAAGCAACTTCTTTTCAACTGGGTGCCAGGCCACAAAAACAGCGATCGTAATAAGATATTGGAAGAGACTGCCAAGTGTGGTGCACATCTGTCATACGATAAAGTGACCGACATTGTTAAATTCATGCACGTCTTTACGACGATCTGGATAAGCGCATGGCAAGCAAGGTTAAACTTAGTTGGAATGATCTTTCGGGATACAAAACTGCAAAGGTCATGTGCAAAAGGGTAGCTCAGAAATACACAAAATGCCTGCACACACTTGATAGAAGAGACTGCTGCAACATGATTAGAATACTTACTGGTCACACGCCTACAGAATGGGGTTGACAAATAGAGATGACTGCAGGAAATGTCAAAAGTAAAGCACCAGGAAAACAATGGAGCAGCTTTTGTGTACTTGTCAGATAAGATAAGATAAATAGACGTGGATTGCACTGCGACCTTAGGTCTATTGTGCTCCCTCCTAAATCACAAAGACTCACCTAACCTCAACATATTGATAAAGTCCAAAATATTGCCAGGTGCTAGTGAGACGTTGTGATCCCTATACGGAAACATTGATCCTTGGGAGTTTATCCTGCGTCTGTAGACTGCTATGCAGTCAATTAGGCAGGTGTTCTGGAATTTCAGGCTCCCCTTCACATAACCGACAATTTGCGCAAGAAGCTAGGCCCATGTTATATAAATGCTTCTTCAGCTTGCAGTGGCCAGTGTAGAATGCGACAAGTAGCCTGAGTTTGTCCCTAAGGAGGTTAATTATATAATTAAACTTGCTGAAGTTATAACCCCACATTAGCAACTTGGTTAGGCGCATGTCTTGGAGTTGTTGCCAATATCACTCGCTGCCTACTCCTTCTTTACTGCGGAGCAGCTCTTTTATGGTATGATGACCCACCGCGATGAAGGATTCAGATCCTACCATATTAGTGTATGCTGTGGTGCGGGCGAGATCATCAGCCAGTTCATTTCCGGCTATACCTTGCATTATAACGCTTCGGACATATGGGCCACCCACACTATGAAACACTGGAGGAGGTGTCGATAGTGAGGCCGCAAAACTTATTGAAATTCACGTCAAGCGCAGAGACCCTTAGGGATGACTACTTCTCTTGAACTACTGAGTAGGCGATTGAGCAGTAAAGTCCTCTCTCGACGAACAAAGACCAAACTATACAAGTCATTCATCATCCTCGTGCTGCTATATGGTGCAGAGGCATGGAGTTTTCGAAAGAAAAGTTCTGCGAAAGATTTATGGTCCTTTGCGCATTGACAATGGCAAATATTGCAGTCGATGGAATGATGAGCTGTACGAGATATTCGACGACATTGACATAGTTCAGCGATTTAAGAAACAGAGGCTACGCTGGCGAGGTCATCTCGTCCGAATGGATGAAAACGCTCCAGCTCTGAGAGTATTCGACGCAGTACCCGCCAGGGGAAACAGAAGAAGAGGAAGACCTCCTTTCCGTTGGAAAGTCCAGGTGGAGAAGGACCTGGCTTCGTTTGGAGTCTCCAATTGGCGCCAAGCAACGAAAAGGAAGAACGACTGGCGCGCTGTTGTAAACTAGGCTATCTTTCTTGCTTTCCTGACTTTACAGTGAATTTCTATCTTTTTTTCCCAACACGAATCCCTTACAATTTTCTTACGAGTTTTAAATTACGGTACGCAAGTATGCATTTAATCAACAATCAAAAAAGGAATGCCAGCAATTCGTTTACAAATACAATATTTTGCTATAAATTTCTTGCCATTTATTGGCATAACTCCGGACGACGCCGCCAAAAGTGTTGCGACAGCATTTCGAACGCCAACACATATACCTATACATATACCGCTATGTATTTAGTACATAAACACAACGCGAAACCAAACCAGATTTCTTAGTTGATCACCTTAAAATTGTTTAACGCGGCTGGCGCCTGGCACCGAAATCTCGAAGAAAGAAAAAAATCGACAACTTTTTATAGAGCGAGCGCATTTTAAGAATATTTCTAGCCCATGCGCTATAAAGCTACATACTTAATTGCCTGTAAGCATGCGCGTTTAATTTTCAACTTAACGCCGCATAAAATTTATGCCATAAATATTTATATAAAAATTCGTATAAATTTTGTTAATTATCCGCACAAAATACACAAAGTACTAGCAGCATATAGTATGTATGTGGGCGTGTTTAACCTTAAAGTTCTGCAGTCCGCCGTGATTTTGTCGGCCAGCGACAGCTGTTCCAGCACAGTTTCGCCATTGTACGCATGGAAGCCGTTATCGGCTATAATGTCGTTATTGAATTCCTTCAAATCGATGGCGGTGCGTTTGAGCGGCACCGCGTCCAGCAGCAGCTCTTGATGGCGCCGATGTATCGGAAACATTTTTCACAGGATTTTACGAGCTCACACTTTTTACGCGATTTTTTTATGTGGGTTTTGCTTAGTTTTAGCACTTAAGACACGATAAAAAGCGCATGAAAAGTTCAAAGACACGGGAGAAATGTTTTTTTGTTGTTGTTGTAGTTAATAAGTATCTTTGTATATAGTAAAAACGCACGATCAATTGCGTACGCTGAACTAGCTGCTATTATATTTATTTTAAATTATATTTTTTTTGTTGTTGTTTTCTTTTGCACTCTACACTTTTGTTAGCTTTATTGCTTCATATATTCATACTAGTATGTGGTTAGCGAACGTTTTGTATTGCCGTGGGTAGTTGGTTGCTTGCGCGCCCGTTCGTTTGCGGCTACTGTGCGCTGCGACTTCAAGCGTTCGCCTTTTTGATTGCCTTTTGATTGGCTTCGCCTGTTTGTTGTTGCTTTTATTAGCCGTATTTTAATGCCGTTGTGTTCGTCGCTCAATTGCTGTTGCCCGCACGAAGGTTAAGAAAATACTGAAAACCAGTGAGCTCTGTGCCCAACAACCTGCCACTACCAACAATTGGTAAAACGTTTTTGTTTTCGGCATCTCTTTTGTTTTCGTTTTGCTTCTTCGGCTCGCAGCATACGGCAGCAACAACAGGCAATACACATAAGTGTCAGCCAGTCGGTGTTTCAGCTGGAGTCAGCTGGCAGGAATCATAGCAGAAAACGATGAGTATAGCGAAGACTCGTAAACTCATATTGGCACGAGGGGGAGTGTGTAAGCCAGAGTTAAATAACGCTGTTGTTGGCAAAAACCAAAGAAAATATGTTATGTACATATATTATTAAAATAATACTACGTAACTAAATAATAATAAAAAAAAAGAAACCAAAATTATTAAGATGCTCAGGCGCATGCTGTGCGCTGCTGAGCATGAGATGAGTGTCGCTGCTGTAAACTACACCAATTCAGTCACTAACTGCCTACAGACTTGAAGACTCTTGCAGCGTTATTTAGGCAGCTGTGGGTAGTGAACAGCTGAATTTCCATGGCTTAGCTGAAGTCGCGCGTGGTTTAAGCGCTCAAATCGTGAACAGTAAATAACTACTGGATGCGTTGGGATTATATTGAAAGCGAAAATGTTAGCTATGAGCGGTTGAAAAAACGTAAAGAAAGAGTCTGTTCGCCCTGGTAGCTCCACATAACCGGAACCTAACAGGAATTATAACCAGGCAAGGACTGCCAACTCGGCAATCTAACTGAAAATTATTCAAGGAAAATGTCGCAGCTGCACTTGATTTCTCGAAATGTATCCAAAAAAGAGATTACGCCCAACGTGGGGCTCGAACCCACGACCCTGAGATTAAGAGTCTCATGCTCTACCGACTGAGCTAGCCGGGCAATTGAGGCATGGTCGCATTATAACGGACTAGATTCAAAGTATTCACAATAGAAGTCAATATTTTTATAAAATGGTGTATAAAATATTTTCATAAAAAATTACAGAAGTAAAACTAAAAAAAAACAAAAAAAATAATATACAGAAATCTAAAAAAAATGTATGTACATATATAAATACGTATACTCCTAATATATAATAGATATCGAAAACCATCTTCTCAGGCGAGTACCCTTTCTACCTTTATGGCTTTTTCAACAAATTGAATTGTCGCTATTGCGGTGAGTCAAATCTTCTAATGTCTTTACTATCAAAAGCGAACGTTATGACACGATGTTGACCGACTTTTTCCCCGAAATTTGTTGAAATCGAGGAGTATAATCTCTACTTCCAACAAGACGGTGCGCTGTCATATGTTTCCCGTCTAAACATGGACATACTGGGTGTAAAGTTTGGCAACTCGTTAATTTCGAAAAAGATCCAGTCAAATGGTCGTCAAATTAACGCCTCTAGATTACTTTTTTTTGAGGTTTCTCAAGTCAAAGGTTTATGCCAATTAAACAGCAACACTCGAGGAGCTCGAAGACAAGATTCAACGCACTATAGCCGAAATTCCAAACGAAATGCTGCACAGAGTCATTGAAAGTCTGCGTAAATGGGTGTGGATAAGTAAATGGAGCCGTGGTAGTAATTTGGCCCATATTTTATTCAAATCGTAAATAGCATAAAATTATCGGAATTAAACCCATTTTAACAAAATTTGCATGTTTTATTTCAGTTTAACATCACGTCGTTTTTGTTGTTAGACCCTGTATATGTATTTTTTTTTTTATTAAATTCTTCAATTTAAATAATCAACAAATAATTTCGTCAAGTGTATATGATTTTCCCAACTGATTTACACTGGTGGCTGTAAAAAGTTGATCTGCGCCCAACGTGGGGCTCGAACCCACGACCCTGAGATTAAGAGTCTCATGCTCTACCGACTGAGCTAGCCGGGCAACTGGTTCACGTTACTAGGGTGCCATGATTTCAATGTTTTATGTAAGTTTTTTCTTAGCATAGTTTATTTAAATAATTATCTAAAATTAATTCATTTAAAAAAATAATAAAAAAAGGTTTGGGGCAATTTTTTTATACTGTTTCTAAAACAAAACCTGAGTCCTTAAGAATTGTATCTCAAAAACCTGTTTCATTTCATGAAGATCGGTTGAGTAGTTCTCGAGAAATCTTGCCAACCGACTTCAAAAACAAAGTTTCGAGAAAACCGCATTTAAAGACGGCGCACTTAACCCAGCTGGTCTCGAGCGCATAAGTTCTCAAGGCTGCATCTCTGGAACTATTACTTGAAAATTTATGAAAATATTCTGGAGATGTTCTAGAATTTAATAAGACAATAAAAAATTCGATCTTTCGAAACCTGTAAACTAATGTAATCCCTTAACTCTATATTATAGACCACAAAGATCCTTAGTTTGAAAAAATATACGTATGTATGTATGTAAAAGAAACATTTTTGTTTCTTAGATAGAAATTAATTGAGGTTTTGCACTTGCCAGCTATTATCCATTGTGCCCTACTTCTACTGGACCGATTTACCTGAGAAGAGTAGAGTCTTCTTTTTAGACTAGTTCTTGTGAAACTATTTATATCCCCCCTCTTTTTAATTTTAACTAGTTTTAAAAAATTCCGAACAGTCAAAAAAGTAGTACAACAATTGTTTGATTTTTCAAGCAGTCGCCATTTTGTGAAATAAAATTCTTCAACTTTTCTGTAGAACCTGATTTTCCGACAATATTCTAGGGCAATAACTTTTGTTTTGGTTTTAGATTGCTAGGAGGTTTGGCATGGCGGGAATTGTTTTGAGACCACCCACTTGATCAGCTGTTAATTTTGAGAATTCTTAACTTTTTTATTTTTGCCTGTATTCCTAATAAAAAATGAATAGTAAAAATTTTAATTGCCTTTTTTAGAGAACAATTCAAAAATTATCCTGAAATTTATGCCTCTAGACTCGAATACACCTTTAATTATTTAATATATATGTAGGTATGTACATATGTATGTATCTCATTTCAATTAAAAATCAATAGCTATAATTTAAAAATTTCAAAAATAAATTTGTATAACGGTAATATAACGTCCTTTTAATAGTTATAATTAAATACAAAATTTTCAAAATAAAATTTGTATAACGGTAAATATAACATCCTCGATAGTATAGTGGTCAGTATCCCCGCCTGTCACGCGGGAGACCGGGGTTCAATTCCCCGTCGGGGAGATGGATATGTTTTTTTTTAATTTTAAATTAGGAAATTTTGTTTGAAAATAAGTTTTTTTTTGCTTCTATCAAATAAAAACTTTATTTTTAATATATAAATAAAATAATTGAGTACTAATAGGTGTATTATATTGTTAGAATATAAAAGTAAGTTTTTTTATCTTTTTAACCTTTGCAAGGCTGAGGATGAAACATTTTTGTAGTCTTACCTTCGACGAACCGACATGGAAAAGGGAAACTGACATTGGCCCTGTAACAAATTTGTGATAAGCTCAAAGTGTTTTGTCGATTACTAAAGGTCTAATGATCTATTATATATGTATATGTTTTAGGTAACATAACGGATCGGCGCACAAGTGAGACTCTTAACCTAATCTAACCTCACTATGCAGATTTTCTTACAATGTTGTATATTTTCTAATAATATTTTAATTTTTTTGTTGTTTTTATTCTATTCACTTAATAATTTTTGTATTTTCAAACTACTGACCGACTTTTATTAGGCATTGAATAAACAAAAATTTAGCATAGTCACGCCTACAATAATAAAATAGTCGTGGCTATAAGGTCACAACAAATTCCATTGCACAAGTATACCCGTTTTCGCAGAATTTACATAAATTCTTCCGGTCTACGAAAACAAACAAACAAAACAAATTACAACACGTCAACATGGAGCACGCCATAAAAAATAAAATAAAATATAAACAAAACAATTCTGGTAAAATCAATAAAAAAATACATAAAAAAATACATAAAAAACGGATGATACATATGTAATAAAAAAGTAATAAAAAATATTTGTGCGATTACTAATAAAAGTTTCATTGAAATTAATAACTTGTTTCATGGCAGCAGCGCATGCGCGCACACAGCGTGTCGCCGTTGACGACATTACATACTATACGCCGGCGGCGGCAGGTTGGCACAGTGGCGACATATTGAACGTCTGACTGCGTTATATTTTCGTTTAATTTTTTTTATTATTCGCTTTTTTTATTTTTCGTGTTTTTTTATTTTTCGTTTTTTTTTATTTTTCGTTTTTTTTTTTTTTTTTTCGTTTTTTTTTTATTTTTCGTTTTTTTTTTTATTTTTCGTTGCATTATTTTTTTTTTACTTATTCATTTTATGTTTTATTTACTTCGATTAACGATTCATTTGTTGGTTACAACACATTCGTTGGCAAAAGTGCTGCTTTTTTGTTGTTTCCATTGGCACTTTACCGTATGAATTCGCGCATTAGCGATGCAAAACGCAAAAACGCACTTTGAACAACAACAAACGTACATTCATATACAAAAATACAATATACATATATTACATGTTCATACATGCAGGTTCATGTACGTGTGTGAGTTGCGACGCGGTTTGTTTGCCACTCAACGATCCCGAAGGTGTGGAAAATATTAAACGTATGCAGTGCACAAATATTTACATTCAATTGACGACAATAAAAGTAATATACTCTTATATATGCGTTTAAACTATTGCAACAATAGCAACAAATGTAGAAATTAATTCAGTTGGTGCACTGGAGAGTCGTTGATGCAGCCAGTGCACTATGCACGTAGGTTAGGAAGCAGTGTGGTGCTATGCAGAGCTGCTGGTTGGTGCTAGGAAGGTGCAGGGATTTTTCAGAGTGCACTTGTGCAGTTCGGTGTTTGTGTATGTGTATCTTAACCGTTGCACTTTCGTACTTTTGGTTTTTTTTGGCGTGTTAGTTATGCATTCAACTGACTCAGGCGCTAGTTAACTAACTGATTGAATGATGATTACAGATATACATATATATGTATATACATACATATCTGTATGTACATATACTGAGTACACAAATATATTTTGTAAATACTTATATATTAGGGTGGCTCAGAAACAAAAATAATATTTTTTCAATTTATGTGTTGGTAAATTGGTGGTTAGACAACTCAAAAAAATTCTAGCTAAGCAAGAGGCTTATAGTATTAGGGATCTGCACATTTGCCGGTACCGTCGATATCGAACGACTATAGGATATATTAATGTAGCTGCCATATAACCGAACTATCCAAATAAAGTGTGAATGTTTTTTTTTTGTGAAGGGTATAATAGCTTCCGCGTAACTTGAACCCATTTAACTGAAATTTTTAGAGAGTCTTCTTTATCCTGAGTACCGTGTACAAATGGGAGACATCCGTCTGCCACCGGCGGACACAGTGAAATATCTCATCCTTGATAGCAAGCTTTCATGGAAGCCGAATATCGAAAAGAGAACAAAAAAGGCATCGATTATCTTATACCGTTGTAGAGAAGCCATTGGCAAAAGGTGGGGTCTGTCAAGGAAAGTGGTCATCTGGCTCTACGATACCATAGTCAAGCCCATTATATTCCATGGAGTCTTTATGTGGTGAAAGGCTGTAGAAAAGACCACACTTGCAAAGAAACTCGAAAGCGTTCAACGGGCGGCGCTCATCAGCATGTGTGGTGCACTAAGATTCACTCCAACCATGGCACTTAACATCTACATCTTTGAAGTACGGCTGCGAAAGTTGCTATCAGACTTAGAGAATCTGGATTCTTAAAAGAACAAGAGTCTGAAAACTCGGAAATCCTCACCCACTTTGACTTCATACCGGATCACTTGAATCATGGAGCCGCCAAACCAAACTCTAGCGGTTCCCTCTCTGCCAATATACCGATAAGAAAGTTTTGGGCGGGTAGAAGGCGTTGAAGCAGAGGAGCATTGAGCTTCTTTACGGATGCGTCAAAGTTTGGTGGAAAGTTTAGTGGAGGGGTTTACTTTCAGGAGCTCTCTATCAATTGCAGCTTCAGACTTCCTGACTATTGTAGCGTTTTTAAAGCCGAGGTTACAGCCGTTAAGGTAGCAGTAGATTTTCTGCTCCGCAGTGCAGCCTACTTCAGAGAAGTGACCATCCGCAGGGTGGGGATACTGCCTTGAACTCATTAACAGTGCGTTCAGCATTCGTCAAGGAGTACCTAACCTCGCTAAAAAAGCATTGAGTGTCTTAGTGATAAGTCTGGTAAAAGTAAGGCTGATGAGCTAGCACG
Source organism: Bactrocera tryoni (assembly GCF_016617805.1). NCBI lineage: Eukaryota > Metazoa > Arthropoda > Insecta > Diptera > Tephritidae > Bactrocera > Bactrocera tryoni. The sequence continues at coordinate 79,940,726 of NC_052501.1, forward strand.
GAAAGGCGCCCTGGAACCCTTAACAGTAGAATGGAAGCGGGTTGGTGCTCCCTATTGTCTTGTGTTGTACTACTAGATAGCTGGGCTTCGCGGGAACTTGGACAGCGCTGGGCTAGTATCGGTGCATGTGCTGTCGCAGAAGGCTTTTAGCCCACGATCCATCGCTAGAGATCTGGTGATTTCTTTGCCTTCAGTAGGGCTAGCTTTTAACAGGCTATTGCTCTATCGGCGTCCATGCTGTAAGGCTGGGAATCTTACTAGACGACATCTGCAGAAGATGTATGGAAAAAGATGAGGTGAAAACAAATCAACACTTCTTTCTTGACTATCGCGCGCTTGAGAGGTAAGTACTTAAACACTTGGGATCGCATACCTTCAGACCTCCCATCGAATTGGCTGGCGGGAATGGAAATTAAACGCCTGTGCAAATTTGTATTGGCTACTAAGCGTTTTTGCTCTCTAGATCAGCCATCTAACCTAACCTAATCCTAACTCTTTTTTATGAACATGTCTATGTCTGGAAATAACTTTTAAAATGACGGAAAATATTTTACGAATGAGATCGGAACAGTAGCTAAGATAATTAGTGGCATTTTGTAAGTCAAAAACGGGTCAAGCGTTCGTTTTTATTTTTAGGTTAGAGTATACTATGTTGACTTAACTACTTATAAAGCTGGCGGATACTTCACAAATGTACCACATTCGTATATAATTACGAGTATAAATCAAATGCAGCGATTTTCGATAACACAAGCACACTGACTGTCTGTCTCCTCAGCGCAGACACACTCACACTTTAGCTTCACACCCACATATTTGCTCAGTACTGAACACTCTGCAACACACACACTCATTTTGCTTTTCATCTGAGGTAGTTCTGAGGTAGTTGTAGCTTTCGCAATAACGTAAATCATCCGTAATTGTTTAAACATTCGTATTTGTAAAGAAATTAAGATTTATAAATAAACCGTATAATGTTTAATTAAGTGGCATATTTGGAGAAAATCATTACAAAGCTGTAACAAAGGAAAATCAGCGCGTAAATTTTCGTTTGAATTTTTCAACAATATATTTTTTTGAACAAATATGTGTGCGTGACTAATGCAAAAACAAGCAACTTGCAAGTGATTTGAGATGCACACGAGTGATTTATTGGCGCACACGTGACAGTCTTGAGTATAAAACGCATATTCAACATGATTGTGTTTATATATGCATATGTATATTTGTTGTTGTTTTTTTTATTAAATTGTTAAAAAAAATGTCTATAGTCGCTGTACTTGACAGCTTAAGCAAAAGAACTGACGCCGCCGCCGACGCCACTGTGACCGAAACGGATGCGGATACTGCTACACGTCACACATGCAAGCGCACTGTCGCTGTTTTGCCAGCACTCATACGCAGCGCTGGACCTCATCAATCTTGGCGTTATGAATTTTGCACGCAACAGCATTGCGCTGTCATGCTGCCCTGTCACCCTCTCACCCTATGGGGCATAAACTTATAGCGGCGCTTCTATTTAAGCTTGTCTGTATTGCCTTGCTTGTTTGGCGAAAATTTCCACTACTGACAATTACACGACTTCTGCTTGTCGGTGTCACCACCACCCGCTGCCAAAAACGCGGAACCGTTGCAGCACTCCAATGTGCCACTTCAAAATCGGCACTTAAGTTCAGCTGTATTGGCGCTGTGTCGCTGTAGCGGTTGGTGCCTTGCGGCGACTTGTGCCACCTGCGCTCCAGCAGCCGCACTTCAGGCAGCTTTTGAGCTACCAACAGCCGCCCCGCGTACAACATGCCTTTAATTGCTACTCGTATTTGTTTGTGTTCGCTTATAATTAAGACAAAACGCCAATGGCATTTACAAATCGCTCCATAACAACGCTTAAGTACATATTTATTTGGCGAACAACATATTTAATCGCATAATAAATATGGCCTTAAACAATTACTCAATCGTTTGTTATACAAACGCGCAGCCAATAAATTGTTACGTCTTTATTTGCGCTTATCTCATTCGGCTGTTGAACGTATGTAAATATTTTGGTTGGCTCTCGAGCTTGTTTAGCATCTTAAGCTTCGAGAAATATATGTAGTGCATTTGCCGGCGAAGCGAAAAAAATTAAAAAAATATTATGTTTAGTAATTAGTTTTGACTGTTCTGTTGAACTTAGCTACAGATGACTTTTATTTTGCTAAGTTATATACAGTGTCTACCAATAGGGATGGCGGATTGTGTCCATTTCCACGACAGTCGGGTATAAGTAACCGGATTTTTATCGGGACAAGGACTGTCAACTCGGTATCATGCCTCAAAATTGCTTTAAGAATGTTTTCTGTCGCTACAACAACAACAACAACACCAAATTTGTGTCAAATTTTGTCAGTGTGTTCAGTAAGGTTTGTCATTTCATCATGCTACCTTGCACTTTGGTACAACGCTTGGCAATTGTTCGAAATGATAACGCAAATTCACGTTCTCAGGTGGCTACTGTAAGAGCTCTTCGCGCAAAACATTGTCGAAACCAGAAGTAAAACCAATGTCAGTATCGAAATCCAACGCAGAATAACTGCTGCCAACAGTTCCTACTTCGAACTGAATAGACAATAGAGAAGTAATGTGCTCCCTCGACGAACAAAGAGCAAACTCTGCACAGATGCATGGACGATGACCATATCTGATGAGTTTGAGAAGTAACGTGCTCCCTCGACGAACAAAGACCAAACTCTGCAAATCACTCATCATCCCCGGCCCGATATGCGATACAGATGCATGGACGATGGCAATATCTGATGAGTTTGAGAAGTAAAGCCCACTCTCGACGAACCAATACCAAATTCTACAAGTCACTCATCATCCCCGTTCTGCAGAGGCATGGACGAAGTCAAGATCTGGTAAGTCAGCGTTACGAGTTTTCGAGAGAAAGGTTCTGCGGAAGATATGTGGTCCTTTGTGCAATGACAACCACAGTCGATGAAACGATGAGCTGTACGAGATATGCGCCGACATTGACATACTTAGTTCAACGAATTAGGAGACAGCGGTTAGGCTGGCTAGGACATGTCGTCTGAATGAATGAAAACACTCCAGTTCTGAGAGTATTCGATGCAGTACTCGCCGGGGGAAGCAGCGGAAGAGCTTGACCTCCACTCCGTTAGAAAGACTAGGTGTAGAAGGACCTGACTACACTTGGAATCTTAAATTGGCGCTAAACACCGAACAGGAAGCATGACTGGAGCGCTGTTGGAAACTTTTCAACGTCGTACTGAACAGTTGTGTCTCTCTGCGATGACAACATGACGAATTTTCCGTGTGGATTTGGCTGTACATTCCTCTAAGATTGTGTTGGCATAAAAACTGAAACGGCCGCCTTAACGCCTCCGGGTTATTTTCTCTGGGTAAGACAAAGACTTACGCCAATCAACGAAAAACGTCAGAGGTGCTCCAAGACAATATTCAGCGCAATCTCTGACCAAATAGAAAAGTTTTCCATACAAGCACTTTACTTCGTTCGACCAGTTTGTATGGCAGCTGTAGCTTATAATAGTCTGATATCGTCGATTCCGACAAATGTGCAGCTTCTTGACGAGAAAAGAACGTTATCTCAAAAATCACTGAGTCACTTTCATATATACAGACGGAAATAGCTAAGTAGACTGAGCTTGTCACTTTGATCGTAAGTATATTTTACGCCAGAGCACTGTTACAAATTTCATGGATAACTGAATATACGGTGTTCACAGTAAAAAGGTTAGAGAGCTGGTTAATAAGATTGGAGTCTTAAAGAAAGGCATAAATCATATCTTGGCGTATCAAAGCCAAGCCTTCGCATTTGATGCAGAAAATTTTTGCTTTGCCACGAAAATAACGCGCCGGGTCGCTCAGCTTGTGTTCCGGCACATAAAATGAAGGATTAAAACTAAGAACTAATCTTCTACCCAATAAAAAAGGAGAATGAGTTTCCTACCAGCATACGCCGGTTTTGGTTACTACTTCTTCCTTCACTTCCTTCTCAAGTACAAAAAGTAGCTCGCTGATGAAAGATTTCACTCAATTGAAGTATTGAAGATAGAAACAAACGATTATTTTGAAGGTTTTGAAGCTAAACATCATCAAACCCTTATCGCTAACTTGGAGCATCGTTACAATAAGTGTTTAACACTAGATTGAGGTTAAGTTGAAGAATAAAAACAAATTTCCTTAAACAAATTGCCATTATTAAACCAAGGACTTGTCTGTTCTTCCAGTCAAACAGCAGTAAACTGCACTTACCACTCACAAATACAAATGCCACTTTAAATAAATATTATTTTTCATGCTACACTTACACATCACACTTTCACTTATCCTGACTTGTTGATGAACTGCACACTGATCAAGAAAAGTCCTTCAGATCAACTACTTGCGAGGTCACTTTCACTATAAACACTATAAATTATAGCGGTTTTTTTCATATATTTTATAAAGGCCTAAGCAACACGTTCTTATTTCACAACACTTCCCGTCACGATCATATCACAGCGCTAACTAAAATACTTAGTTCTTGATTACTAGAAGTTTCAAGTTGCAATATCAACGCACACACACATAAAAAAGGGAGAAACGTACTCTCAGAAGTGTATATACATATGTATGTATGTGTGCCTGTATATATTAGGAATATATTTAAATATTTTAAGTACTTAGTAAGTACTGATTTGATTACTCGCTAGCGCTACCGCGGTTGTTGTCCGCAAATTAGACGTTCTAAATGCTCATTGCGGTGTTAAAGGTGGTCAAGAGCAATAATTAACACTGAAATTATACACATACATATGTATGTAGTGTATGTATTACAACCGCGTTTAATTAACAAATACATGCGTACGTGCGTTTTTTACTTCAACTGTCTGTGTGTGTGTGATGTATTAAGCTTTGATTTCGTATAAAAATAACATTTGTTGATGGATCGCACTTTTTAGATATTTAAATGTTATTTATACGCGTAATAAAATGTGACCTATGTTCCAGGAATATATACATACATATGTAATGTGTGTATATATTACTTTTTTTTCGAATATTTCTGAACGAAAAATTCTCGAAATTTTCGTATTTTCTGCCAAGTCATGCTGTCTAATGCATTTAAGCTGTTTGGCCATGTGAGTTCTTCATTTGTCGTGTCATGCTGGCAGCGTTGTGGATTGTTTAATATCAAGTTGGTTATAATTAAGTATTTAGTAAATCACCCACTCATTGAAGTAAGGGACTTTTTCAAAACAGAGAAAGCAAAAAAAAGGAAAAGGTATGAAGTTGCAGTGAGCATTTGGCTTCGGTGGGCAACAGTTGTTGTTACTTTGGCCCACGTCGAAACTAAAGAGGAAATTTGGCCAATCAGCTGGTTCTATGAATGTTGGTCTACATATGAGCCGGAATTGTATGCGACCAAAGGTTATTTTTTCGGTGTTAAAACTCTTTCTTAACTTCAAGTAGTTGCAAGGAAGGCTTAAATTTATTTATTACGGTTTAATAAGTTGTTAAAGGGGCAAACTTAGTATTTCTGGCTTTAAAAATATGCTAAAACACTCCAGCAGGCATTACAACGACGAAATATGAATGTCAAAACGCTCAGTTGCCAGTGTGATCGTTTCCAAGAGTTGTATCTAAGTGGATCTGCAATAGAAGTTTCGATAATTTGGATCTCTCACGTTCGTTTCTGGACTGTCTAACAAAAATCGCTCGGTTCCTCACAAAGTTTAGGGAAGGCGATTGTAAATAAGGTTGTCTTACAAAATATAGGTGAAGAGATAGTCTTTAACCCATTTTTTGGCTAGAGAATACTTTCGAAAATATTACATATCGAAGGATAAAAAATTGTTTGGGGGGAAAACAATTTGGGAGAAAAATATTTGGGAAATTATTATATTAAATTGTTTTTGAAATTTGGGAATTTTTTTTTTGGGATTTTTTTTTTTTGGGATTTTTTTTCTCTATTAAAAAATTGTCTAATAAAAAATGGGTGAACAGATAGTTTTACCCCATTTTTTGGGAAGAGCATACCTTCGAAAATATTACATATAGAAAGGTAAAAAAATGTTTTGGGGGAAAAAAATTTGGGAAATTATTTTTCAAAATCTGTTAACAAATTTTCTAATGAAAAATAGATGAAGAGAAAATTTTCAAACCGTTTTGGAAAGAGAATACTTTCGAAAATATTACTTATCGAAGGGTAAAAAAATGTTTTGGGGGAAAAAAATTTGGGAAATTATTTTCCAAATTTGAGAAATTTTTTTTGTGGGATATTTTTTCTCTATTAAAAAATTGTCTAAAAAAAATTGATGAAGAAAAAGTTTTAAAAACGTGTTTGGAAAGAGAATACTTTCGAAAATATTACTTATCGAAGGGTAAACAAATGTTTTGGGGGAAAAAAATTTGGGAAATTATTTTTCAAATTTGGGAATTTTTTTTGTGGGATATTTTTTCTCTGTTAACAAATTTTCTAATGAAAAATAGATGAAGAGAAAGTTTTCAAACCGTTTTGGGAAGGGAATACTTTCAAAAATATTACATATCGAAAGATAAAAAAAGGTTTGGGGGAAAAATATTTGGGAAATTTGGCAATTTTTTTGGGTATTTTTCTGAGCGTAAAAATTTTGCTCCGTATATAGAAAATTTTGTGTTTGTAGCCCAAGCACTTAAATTATTCGCCATTTGAACAATGAATTTAAAAACTTTTGAAATATATACATTAGAGCGAGTCGATTTTTGTTACTTCAAAATCACGTATGCAGGAAATGTTCTATAAATTATTCTGAACTACTTTGCCTCAGAAACTATGCCTCTAAAGCTATTATCGAGTCAGCGATTTTTAAGCCGAATCTAAATAATCGGTTGTCTGGAGCTATGTGATATAGCTATCTGCTCTCGCTGAATCCGAGAAATGTTCAAAAGAATATCAAAATCAATCTAGGTATTAAATTTCAATCAGATATGTACATATGTATGTCAAAAAGCGGCAAACAATTTTTATGATCCCAAAAAATTAAACAACATTTAAAAAATCACTGACTCGAAATCGATTTTAGAGCCATACTCTCTTACGCAGAGTTGTTTAGAATGAGCCGTAGAACATTTCCCGCATAAGCAGTTCCTTTTTTGGGCTCCCTGGAAATCGACCCGCTCTAATGTGCTCTAACAAACATATATACACTAAAACTCTAATTTTTTTCAAAACAGAATGTGTTGTGAATCACACATGAAAGAAGATCCGGGTTAAACTTGTCACAGCAGTTATTGTTACTACTTTATCCTGAATGCTTAGAGAAGCAAACATTTGTTTATCAATAGTACATAGTTGTTTTTGCAATTATGACGTACGAAAACTTTTATGGAGTGTCACTTAGTAAATGATGAGGAGCATTTGTTGTCAATCGAGTCTAAGTTTATTGCTTTCTGGTTTCACAAAAATGAGGGGGAAAAATGATAATATTTAAACTAGAATTGTAGTAAATAAAACAAATATCTAGAAACTAAAGAAAAAACGCAAATTGTAATATTGAAAGCTGAAATTTTGAACTAATTATAGTCATTTAAATATAAAAATAAAATATTTAAAAATTTAAAAAAATTAATTTAAAAAAATTAAAAAAATTATTTAAAAAAAAATAAAAAAAAAAAAAAAAAAAAAAAAAATTAAAAAAATTAAAAAATTTTAAAAAAAATTAAAAAAATTAAAAAAAATTAAAAAAATTTAAAAAAATTTAAAAAATCTTACTAAGTTCGTGAAAGAATTTAATATTTCGCAACAACTCTTTACAAAATTTTTCGAACTACTTTAAATAATTCGCCGCTGCATTTTTAACTTCAAGTGCCTCTTTTCCAAAATTTTTTCCAAAAAATACCACAAATCATTTGAAATAAAAAATAAAAGAAAACAAATTGCCGACGTAAACAATTTTTTCATCAATCAAAAATAGCACTAATAGCACAGAGTTGACGCGAAAGGCGCTTGGCGCTGACTGGTACACGTTTTTTTTCATTATAATTATTCTTTTATTTTTCAATTTTGCTTTTTTTACTCTTCAGCTTCAAGCATTTAATTTCTTAAATATTTTCGTTGTAGATTTTTTGCCACTTAAGTGTGCGCTTAGCAAAAAAAAAAAAAACAAAATATAAATATAAACTTTTTGGACAACATTTTAGAGCGTTGCTCGGGGATGGCAACAACAAGCGACACTAAAAAGATTAATTGAAAAGAAACAGTTAGTTTCTGTAGAGGTTAAGAATAAGTTATGCATAGAAGTCAGAAGAAAAACAAAACAAGGTGGCACAAATACAAATGCGTAGATACAAATGAATGCTCATGCCTTGCCAGCGAGCGTCAGGTTTATCAGCCGACAAATCGAATGGTACAAAAATCAAGCGAATGCGCGTGTAAATAAAGTATATGGAAAACAGCTGTTTTTGAGCGCCACTTGAGGAGAGTTAAAGAGAAGTGTGTGTTTACAGCAGTGGTCGGCATTTCATAGCAAAATTTTGCAAACCAACTTCACATGTACGCTTACGCTCTATCGTTCAGTCGTTGTCGAGCCATCAACGAATTAACATCACGCAAAGCTATAGCGCAAAATCAAATATGCCCCGCGAGAAATATTTTATGATTCGAAATGCCTTTGGTGCCATGCAATGCCTTTTATGTTCCAAGTCTTTAAAAGATAATAGGGAATATATCCTTGAAACACATTTTGTTAATTTTCATTATGCTATTAATTATTTATAAAATTTGCTTAATTTTAATTCCAATTTCTCACTGGGCTACTTTTTTTTCGTGCTCACCAACACAGTGACAGATCCTCTCATGCCGACCACTGGTTTACAGAACGCTTGAGCGTTAAGGTATAGAGAGCAAGCATTAGAGGTTAGAGAGCAAGAGAGTGATAAAATTGCGAATTAAAAATACAACAGTGCGCGAACACACGATCTTTGAGTACAGTTATGTTGTCGCTCCGCCTGCACTTTTATGCGCAGTTTAGTTGGTGGAATTTCACGTCCTCGATAGTATAGTGGTCAGTATCCCCGCCTGTCACGCGGGAGACCGGGGTTCAATTCCCCGTCGGGGAGTCATAATAAGTAGTTTCTTACTTTTTTTAATTGAGTACAATTTTACTTTAATAATATATATTTTTTTTAATTATATATGGATTTTTTTAAATATAATATATGAATTCATATAATAAATGTATGTAAAAATTTACGAATATTTTTTTATATATCAATTAATTATATGCAAATAGTGTATAGTATAGTAAATAAATAGTGGAACCCTAAGGTAGAAATTAGAAATATTATACGTTGGAATTTCGTTTTCTAATTTTTTTTTTTCAAACTATTAAATTCAATTAAAAAGAATGAGTTAGCAAAAGAGTAATGTTGACAACTCAATAAATATCCGATGCTTATCTATGCACGTAGTGTTTACTGTAATGATTTTGAGTGTCGATATAATGTATTTACAATTCCCAATACATATGTATTTGTTCAAATAACGGGTGATCCAAGTAGAGTTACTTTTTCAATAGTTTTTTTTACAGATCATGCGTGTGTTGTGTCAAGTTGTTATGGTCCACATAATCAGCCTACTGAGCGTACAATTCGTAAGACCATCAACCATCTTGAGACTGGGCTCTTGAAAAGTTCTATGAAGATCCGACTTTTTCGAGCCAAATTTTGTTCAGCGAATAGACCACGTCCATCACGCAGTGAAGACCTTCGACCTTTCAATGCTTCGTTCTATGCGCTCTTGAAAAGTTCCCAGAATAGCTGACGTTTTCGAGCCAATTTTTGTTCAGCGATGAGGCCTACTTCTGGCTCAATGTGTATGTAAACAAGCAAAAATTCCGCATTTGGGGCGAAGATCGATCTGAAGAGATTCAAGGGGTGTCATTTCTTCCAGAAAAATGTGGGACGGTGGAAACATCGATACATATTTCTTTAAAAATGATATCAATGATTATGTAACCGTCAATGGCGACCGTTATAGCGCCAGGATAACCGTCTATTTGGTGCTCGAAATTGAAGCTGGTGATATCGGCGACATTAAGTTTCAACAAGACGGCGTCACTTCTCACACATCGCATCAATCAATGGATTTGTTTAGAGAACACTTCGGTGAGTAGTTAATTTCACGTTTTGGGCCGGTCGATGCTCGAAAGAGTCAAAATTGGACTCAACGGATCGACCATCTGAGACGTAGCTGCGACCAAAATTTGGAAGAGATAATCTTCAAACCATTAATGCCAAAAAATGTTCTTTCAATGAAAGTAAACAGTTACTATTAAATTTGAAGTTTCTGCGTTTTTTCTTTAAGAAAGTTGGCAACCTGGAAAAATATTTCCAACAGTACAATTTGCTTTAGTTGGCATCACCGATATTTACAATGAGATATGAAATCGAGTTTTTATGCCTAATCACTCAATTAGCGCGTAGACAATATCGTTATCACACTAAAATGTCTTATCAATACTCGTAGTTGTTGGTGTAAATTATTGCGAGCAATTATGAAATTGCAAAATATTGATTATTTTGTATTTACAAATAATTGAAGTGGTCGATGATTAGAAAATCGATAAAATATCTTCATCGGAAATAAAAACAAAACGGTTTCCACCTGCTAATAGCATACCAAAAAATTATACTTATATTCAAACTAAAAAACCTTAATTTCAGTTGGACCGAAACTACATACCCTTCACAAATATGATATATTCCTTACAAGAACTTGTTTTTATCGGTCAATTTGTATGGCAGCTATGTATATGCTAATGGTCTGATCTGAACAATTCTTACGGGATTACACCAAGGATATAGACAATGCTCCATGCCGAATGAAGATATCTCGTCAATTGAGAAAGCTTTCCATACAAGCACTTCGTTCCGAACATTCAATTTGTATGGCAGCTATATGCTATGGTGGTCCAAAATCGGCGGTTTTGACAAGTCAGTAGTTACTTGAAGAGAAAAGCACGTGTGGAAAATTTCAGCTCGATATCTCAAAAACTGAAGGACTAGTTCGCATATAGTATAAAGACGGGCATGGCTAAATCGACTCGAGCTCGTCATGCTGATCATTTATAAAGGGTGATCCAGTTACCAGTCGAAATGCTCGAACGAGTCATCGAAAATAGGACTCCAACATTTGAAAAAGATAATACATTCAAAAAAATAAATGTCAAATAATGCTCTTTCGATTGATAATAAGTATTCCCCATTAAATTTGAAGTAAATTTAATATATTCTGTTTAGAGTATAAAAATTGGAAATTTCGACAATTTTTCCAAAAACAAAATTATTATTTAAAAAATCACACTTACGGCCATGTGCCCGAACGTCGACGACGTGTTGTTGCCGTAAAGTAATTACAGTTGGGATCGTCGTCCAGCAGGCGCGACGAGAAGCGTCCACCTGCCGCGCACCACTTGCGGCTCTTGTGTTGCACTTTAGGGTGGCCATTGTCCAGCAGATCATCATCGTCGAAATGTAAATTCAAATGCTGTAATTTGTCGGTGAGTTCAACACAATTGCCATTCAACACATCTGTGACACATTTACTACTGCTTTGAGCATTACGCTCCGGGCTGGAGCGTGTCAGCGCGCTTAAACCACCGTCAAGCGTTTGTTGTGTTTGCTGTTGTTGCCGTTCACCACTTTGCTGCTGTGTTTTTGTTGACTTTTGCTGCTGTTTCTGCTTCTGCGCAGCGTTTCGTGAACGCGCTGTGGCTTTCGGCGCTGCTTGAAAACTATCCATACGTGCATGTTGTTGTTGTATGGTGTGATGATGATGATGATGATGCTGTTGATAGGCCGATAGGCAATTTGTGGTAGCGCCACCCCAGGCCAACTTGTAATTGAGCCGTTCCTCGAGGCGACTTTTGTGCAAAGTGGCCAGATCAATGTCCGACAGGCAGGTCATTGTGATTTGATAACGAATCGGCGGCTATTGTTGTTGATTTATTTGTATTATTTGTTGTTTTGTAACTTCTGTTATTGCTTGCACTTAAGCGCACATAAGTTTTTGTTTTGTATTTTTCAAATTGTTTACTTAATTTATTATTTATATATTTATTTTACACTGATTTGTAATGTCGGTTGCGTTGGCACTTTAATGTTCCAATTAAATGTAATTTTATTAAATAGCAGTTACTTGCTTATACAATGCATTTGTTGTTGGGTCAATATGCACGTAGAAAATAAGCTAAATTACGATTTTATTTTAATTTATATTCATATACATACATATGTACATATTTTTTTATACATAGGTGGTACATATGTACATATATAAATATGTATGTATGTCGATTCTGTAAGTGCTCGTCTAGCTGCGTATTTTTTTCATTTATCGTGCATGTGAATACTGTCAGGTGGTTCTTATTTAGTAGTTGATGGCATAGAATGATTTATGAGTGCGAAGTTGATTACTCTATCTCTATATATGTAGTATAGTGCAAGTCATTTAATATTTAATAGACGGAAATTAGTTCTATATATGTATTTTTATAGTAAATTGGAAGTGTAATTGTAAAAAAGGTAAAGGGAAAATGAGAGCTGACCTTTTGATTTTGGTCGGTTAGTTTGTATGGCAGATATATGCTATAGTAGTCCGATCTGAACCCTTTCGTCGGAGATTGTAGCGTTACCTTGGACAATGCATCATGTCAAATTTTGTTAAGATATCTAATCAATTAAAATAGTTTTTCATACAAGGACTTAAATTTGATCGATCAGTTTGTATGGCAGCTATATGCTATAGTTGTACGAACTGGACAATTTCTTCAGAGATTGCATTATTACTTTAGAAAATGATCCTTGCCAAATTTCTTTAGTATATCTCATCAATTAAAAAAGTTTTCCATACAAGTATTTGATTTTGAGCGATCAGTTTGTATATATGCTATAGTAGTCCGATCTGAAAAATTTCATCGGAGATTGTAGCGTTGCAACGCGTTGCCTTGACCAAGAATATGTACGAAATTTCTTGAAGATACTTCAGCAAATAAAAAAGTTTGCCATACAAGGACTTAACTTTGGTCGACCAGTTTGTATGGGAGCTATAGGCCATAGTAGTCCGATCTGAACAATTTCTTCTGTAATTGCGTTATTACCTTAGAAAATTGTCCTTGCGAAATTTCGTTAAGGTATCTCTTCAAATCAAAAAATTTTCCATATAAGAACTTTATTATGAGCGGTCAGTTGGTATGACAGCTAAGAAAAATGGCTGTGCAACAGCGACCTTTTAGGAATGATGTTAATTTTCCACAATCTTTTTGAAAGTCAAAGCGGAAAATCGAAAAAATATGGCAATTCTCCACAGTGCGAAACATATTTATTAATGCAAATCAACACAGCCAGATTTTGTGGCATGCAATAAATGCATTAAAGCATAGCTGTAAAATTTTCTACGAATAACAAACACATACAAGGCTAACAAAAACAAGAAAAATTAATAAAAAAAAAATAAACAAAATAAAAATTAGTAAAAAAAAATAAACAAAATAAAAATTAATAAAAAAAATTAAAAATAAAAATAACAAAAAAGGAAAAAAAATATGAAAATTTAATTAAATAAAATTTAAAAAACAAAATAAAAAAATATTAAAAAAAAATAAATGAAATTATAATAAAAAAGGTTAAATTAGAATATAATAAAAAATTAAAAATTATATAAAATAAAAGACAAAGATAGGAAAAATTAATACAAAAATAATAAAAAAATATAAAAAAAATAATAATAATAAAAATAAAATAAAAAACAAGTATTAAATAAAAAACTAAAAATGATATAAAATATAAACAAAATTATAATGAAATAAAAAATATGAAAATTTATAAAAAATTAAAAAGCTTAAAATAATAAAATAATAACCAAAATAAATAAATACATTGAAAAACTAACTGCAAATAACCACAAAAAGCAGTTCATGCCGCCACCGCGGCAATGCTAAGCACAAAAATGAAAGTAAAAGCGTCAAAAAGAAAAATATGCATTATGAAACAGACAAAAAATAACAATAAAAAATAAACAAAAATTAAAAGAAACTTGAAATGCACATTATGTTGCATGCAACCACTGTGTCGTGCCACATTCCAGGCGACAATAAAACGACAACTGTAACAAGCGCAACAACAACGAGCACAACGACAACAATAGCAGCAACAGCAATATGAATGAAGACAACTGCAACAATAAGCAGCAACAGCTACATAAATGAACTGAGGCAACACAATTGTGTCACAGATGCCAACAGCTGCCACTAGTTGCAACGAGGAAGCCAAGAATTGAAAGTGAAAAATCATGTATGTGAGCATGTGTGTATGTGTGAGTGTATGAAATAAGTGGCGGCGTACGAAAAAACTGCTCAGAAATAGCACATCGAGCAGAGCTTAGAGCAACAAGTGCAGTATAAATACATATGTCTATGTACATATATGTATATATTTAAGTATATGTATACAAAACAGTTATAAATATGTATTTACATTACAAAAATGTCAAAATTGCAAAAACACTAAAGAAATTGTTAAATAATCCCATCAAGCGTGAACGCTCGACTTGGTCCGGGTAGAGCTTACGCATTTTTATAGACAAGAAAACAAAGGAAAAGAGAATATGTGAAGATTTTATGTATGTTTACAACATGTATGAGACGAATGAAAGCGAATTCGAATCTTTGTAATACATAACCTTGATCTGCTTAAACAGAAAAAAATAATAATAATAAAAAATGGACAACAAAAAGAAGAAAAAATTAAAAAAAATATTTAAAAAAAAGTTAAAAAAAATATTAAAAAAAAAATATTAAAAAAATTAAAATTAAAAAATAAAAAATAAATATAAATATAAAAAAAATTCAAAAAATATATAAAAAATCAAAAAAAAATATACCTATATAAAAAAAATCAAAAAAAAAAACCAAAAAAAGTCCCAAAAAAATTCAACAAAAATGCCAATAACGCACCTTAAAAGTGTTAAGTAAGATTCATCACAAAATTTGTGGGGAAAACCTTTGTGTGCGAAAAAAATACAAACATTTCATGCTTATAGTATACATCTCATTAACTGCCAAAAGCGGAGTGGATGGCACGTGCGCGAAAAGGTCCCAAGGCGGTAATTGTGGTAACAGCAAGTAGTCACAATAAATATTTCTACATACACATAAACATATGTAGTATATGTATGTTTGTATGCATGCCAATTAAGATATCGATCAGCATTATAATGTATTAACGTAGTATCTCAGGCAATACGAGTATGCACTCAAATATGCGAGGGGCAATAAATATTTCAGTGTGTTAATGAGAGAAAAACACGAATAATTTGAACAAAATGCCAATGCGAAGTATGTCGTAGCAAAAATGACCACAAAAATGCAAAAGAAGAAAAAATTTGAGGTTAAAGTGAACACGTGAATAATGTTTTGAGGCTACAAAATCATTAAAACCAAGTTCAAGGGATGGTGTCACCAAAGGCGTCTATTAAAGTATTTTTTTGTTGAATTATACATAATACGCTTTCGATTAATCGATTAAAATTTGTATCGTAAAAAACTATGATATATGATATTATCATTCGTTTAATGTACAGAAAGCTATAGAGCAGTGAATTCCATAAACTCTCGTTTCGATTAATCGTTTACAATCAATATCGCAGTTAACTCTATAAATTTGTCTATCGATAAATCGATTAAAAACAATAAAGCAGTGATTTATAATTATGATGAAGTGAATATAATCGATAACGCAGTGTATTCAAAATACTTCTCCAACGATTAATCGATTTATAATCGCGTTCAAAATTTCGATAAATCGATTGAAGTCAATAAAGCAGTGATTTACGATACCTTCTCGCTGTTCCATGTGAATATAATCGATAACGCATTATATTAAAAATGCCTTTCAAACGATTATTCGATTCATATCGATATCACAATTTCAATAAATCGATTAGAATCAATAAAGCAGTGATTTATGATCAGTTCTCGCTGGAGCACATGAATATATTCAAAATACTTCTCATGCGGTCAATCGATTCATATAGCTATTACAATTTTATCAAAAGGCTAATCGTTCGATAAATCGATTAATATTGGTATCGCAGTTTATTGCGTAGACTTATCGTTTATTAATCGATTATAATCAATATATAAGTGAATTATACACACTACTCTTTCGACTAATCGATTAAAATCAACGTCGTAGTGAGTTCTATAGAATTTCCCTTCGATTAGTAGACTGATATCAATAGAGTAATTAATTATATTTCCTTTTGATCAAAATTAAGCAGTTATTTCTATTATTTTCTGTTTCGATTATTATGAATTTTAAAAATATCTGTTTTTACAAATTGATTATTATGAACTTAATATTGAATTTTATCAAATGTTTTCTCGATTGGAATCAACATTGCAGTGAACTTCATAAGCTTTTCCTTCAAATAATCGATTAAAATCAATAAAGCAATGATTTAAATTGACCTATTTTTTGGTCTAATGAGCTAAACTTAATACTGCAAAGAGTTCTATAGACGAATAATCAATTACAACCGCATTGAATTTGATTCACTTTTCTTTCGATTAATCGATTAGAATCAATAAAGCAATGATTTTTTCTCTTTCAAATAATTGATTAAACTCAATTTTATAAACTACTTTCGATTAATCGATCCAAATCGATAAATAAATTATTGCTATTGACTTCTCTTGCGATTAATCGATGAAAATAATTAATGCAATGACTTTTATTCAATACAGTAGAGTGTTCTAAACACTTACTTTGCGATTAATTAATCGACATCGCAGATAATTAATCGATTTTAATTTCGATTAATCGATTAAAATCAATGAAGCAATGATTTTTATTGATCTATGTTTCGATTAGCGTACGAAATTCAATATAGTAGTGTAGTCTACAGACTTTATTTTCGATTAATCGAATGCTATGGTGAAGAATTATAAAGTCTTTTTGATTTCGATTTCGATTAATAAATGTTACTAAAACTTTTGATTTGAATATATTTTGGATATGATAACTAATTTGAGCCATCACTAGATCTTAGTAATCCTACAGTCTTCCATTTTAAGTCATTTAGGCATATTATACCAAAGAAAAAATATTAAGTTCGACTATAAGCAGGTGTCAGTATGATTGTATGTGCAAAAATCATACTTCAACCTCGCATTAAAATTCTCTCAGTGTACTTAATTAGCGTTAGGCGCCGCAAAAATGAACCGGTTTCACCGCTATACATTTACTTTGCGTCTAACTACTAGTTAATATGGTCAAAAGCTACTAAGTTTACGCTTTATGCATATTTGACTACCGAATTTTCGGGTATTTTTTATAAGCATACAGATACAAGTAGCATATACTTAAAGATATTCGTATTTAATGGCAAATTTCATTGTCTAACGTCGTGTCATTGTACGAGTTATTGACATTCTAAAATTTTGTAGAGGGTCTTATTAAGTGCTTGCATTATATTATGGACTAGAAGCGAATTTTTTGAAATACAAAAGGCATTGCGAATTGTATTTCTAGCATAACAAATACATACATACATATAAAGTATGTGTGATGCATGAAATTATACTTTTCATTATAGTTCCGGCAACTAATTGAGAGTTCAAAGTGTTCTAGTTATAATTTATAGGAAATGTTTAGTTAGTTTGCATTAAAGCGGTACGAGTTTGCCGCTGCTTGGCTGTTTTGAGCGGAAAAGTAGCGGTTTTGCTTAACTTTTATCCCATTATCCCGTCTAATAACTGTAACTTGCTTGAAATTGTTTTTCAATACCGTTAATACTTGTTCAATCTCTGAGTAATTTCAGTGTTTATCTGATAGGCACTTAATGGTGCCCACTTAAGTACTTAGAAACTTTGCTTAGCTAAGTTTTCTCTACCCATGGACACACATACACACATGTACATTATAATTTGTACGTCCATTTGACCAAAAATCGATGTCAAGTATAAATCAATTTGCATAGAACTGCGCATTCTTCGTATTGACATCAATTTAAATGAAAACATGCAAGCATATTATATTATATATGTACATAAGTACATATGTACATATGTGCATGCATGAAATCAGGCAAATAACGCTTTCCAATAGCCCCTAAACACTTGAACAGTCATAAAGACCCACATGGTGTACATACATACATATATACATATGTACATTCATACATATTATACATACTACATATAATAGGACATACATACATCCATTTATACATATTTCTATATAAACACGCATACCTAAACAATTCAAAAATCATAAAGTTCATGTTCGCTAAGTCGTGGTTTGAAATTGTTTTGGCATTGACTTCGCCGCTAGTTCGTTGGCTCTTAAACCACCATGTCATGTTTGTGCAACCGGCTGAGCTTTTTATGCTCTAATTAATGGCTAAAATATAGTTTCACTGACCAAGAGAATTGGGGTTTTTTCGACTTACGACAGGTTAAGTTCTGCTACGCAGTTGTATAACAGAATTAGGCGGTGAGTTTTATTGTCGATAAATCGATAACGTAGTTATTCAAAAAGCAGAGTTCTATTGTCGATAAATCAATAACACAATTTATTCAAGCGACTTCTCGTGCGATTAATCGTTTAAAATCAGTATATCAGTTTCTTGAGTAGATTTATCGTTTATTAATCGATTAATATCGATACAGTAGAGGCCCGCTAATCCGGATCAATTAAAACCGGCCCCTATCCGGAATATAAGGAAATCCGGATTACCAAAGACATACATATCAGAACTATGTATTATGAAAAAATATTTATAAATTTCTGTTTGTTTATTATAACAAATAATACACATGTTCCAAAAAAACGAAAAAAACTTAAACCAATAAAACATAAAAGCGAATGTAGTGAATAATAAACATGTGATCCGGATTAGAGAATACGGATAGAGAATGTCGGTCCGGATTACAAGGGACATAATAGAAATTTTGAATTTTTTAACCCTGTCCGGATTACAGTCTAATCCGGATTAGGCTATGTCCGGATCAGCGGGCCTCTACTGTAACGTAATTCACTAAATATACTACTAGTTCATTTAAGAAATATTTATCGATACAGACCTTTACTCAATAAACTTCTCGTGCGATAAATCGTTTCAACTCAGTATTAAAGTTCATTGAGTACACTTATCGTTTATTAATCAACAAATATCGATAGCGCAATGCCCTAAATATACTACATTAATCGATATTAAATTTTATTTAATAGACTTTTCGCTCGATTGATAGATTAAAATCAGTATCGCAGTTTATTGAGTAGATTTGTAGTTTATTAATCGATTAATATCGATAACATAATTCATTAAATATACTACTAAACCATTTAATCTATACATATCGATATCGACTATCACTCTTAAACACTTCTCGTTCGATTAATCGATGCATATCGATATAGAAAATTACTTAATATACCTCTCGTTCAGTTAACCGATTAATATCGGTATTTCAGTTTATTCCAAAGGCATCTTATTCGATGGCTTTTCGTTCCATTAATATTGATATCGCAGTTTATTCGATAGACTTTTTATTCGATTAGTTGACTAATATCGATATTACAGTTTATCCGATAGACCTCTCGATTGATTAATCGACCGTAAAATCAATATCGGAGTGAATAGTAGGCCTTTTGTTCGACTAGAATCGCTGTCGCAGTTTCTTCAAAAGACTTCTCATTCCAATTATTGATTAATATCGATATTACAGTTTATCCGATAAATATCTCGATCGACTTTTTTTTCGTTTAGAATCGCTATCGCAGTTTCTTTAACAGACTTTTTTTTCGATTAATTGATAAATATCGCTATTCGTTTTTTCAATAGACTATTAATCGATTAAAACCACTACAGTAGCAATTTTTAAGAATTTATTTCACTTTTTATTAATCGATTAGTAGCAATATCGAAGTTTATTCAAAAGACTTCTTCGATTAATAAAATAATAATTAGTATTGCTTTCAATAAAATAAGTACTGATTAGAGTAAGGAAATTTTGAGAAGAGAAAGTGATACAATGCTGTAATGATGCCTAGCATTTAGTAAATCAATTTGCTTTTCTAAATTGATTCTAACGCTCAGCACTTCTTTTTATTGCACCACACAAATAGTGATATTTTATTGATTATTACAACAACGAATTGTTATGTCCATCTCTAATAAATGTGACCAGTTCAATCACCTTCAAAATTTGGTACACCAGATGCAAGCTTTTCACAAACATTAATTTTTGATGTGAAAATTGAACTTAAAATGAAAATTTCGCAACCAAACACTTTAAAGAGCGGCTTGAAGAAAGGAAACAAGCGAACAATTTCGAAACTTCTATAAAAGCGTAATATTTAAGCATAAATAATTTGCACGTCACACATCTCTTCCGGATATAACAGCAATAGTAAACAAAGACTGAATCAGCTAGGGTAAACACCGCGCTCGGATCTCCAAAAAAAACCAAACACTTCACATCAAATTGCGCACAGCGTCAGGTACCGTAAGATTGATTTATTAACAAACTTTGCACAGATTTATACAGTGGCGTGCCATACGAAAGGGGGTTACAGTAGTTTTGGGCAGAATTTTTTGAACGAACCAGAAACTTAGAAGGTTTTTATCACACAAATCTGCATTGTCAACTAAAATTTGGAGCACAATATATTTTCCCCTCCTCTAATAAATTTATCACTACACCACTGCTTTGATCAGAAATTTATAAGATACACAGTGCAGAATTCATAAAAAGGGTACACAACACTACAAAAATGAACTCCGTTGACCTCCAGAAACAAGTTCATCGAAGCGAAAAAAATAAAACTAATAAAAAAGCGTAATCAAAAATTAAAATATTTGCACAGACACTTTTGTAGGTATCACACCAAATCCCATTGAGTAACCCGATTGCATTCACAAGTAGCAGACGTAATTGCTATTTAGAAAACACACTGTAAATAAATAACAAAAAATCGAATAGTACAGTTCATTTCACATACGATTTGAGGCTTGTTTTGAAGATTAAAAAAAAAACAAATATTTCAATGTATTTCTTGCTAGCATGCTAATCTCATTAACATTTCGAGCAATACTGTCAAGGTCATCGGTCATCTAACGGCAATCACGGGAAGCTGCATAAATTTAGCAGCTATCTGCGATTTCTTTTTTGATCTAATAGTATATAGAATACTTAAACTGAAAATTCTAGAAGTTGTGTATTTAGAGATAATTGTTTCAGGCAAATCGGTAGATCGCTAACTTTAGTTTAAAATTTTTAGTACCAACCTACACTTTATTGTTGTAGTACGTCCATATTTTATCGCAGATAGCCTTAGTGTGACCTTTGTGGCTAGAAATAAGTTATACAGAGTACTGGTAAGCGCTTTTTTCGAACCCTAGAGTCGTAGAAAGCATTTATTCTACGGATGAATCATTCAAAATATCTTCAATGAAGAATTTAGAGTATTCTAGTATTAGGTGGGATAGGATTGACTGGATTATTGGAACATAACGGGTTTTTCAATAGGGACGACGCTACAAATGTAGAATGATAGGGACAGCAAAACACGTCATATTTTATTCGGCTCTTTTGACATTTCTCTTCAGTAAGGTTTGTGATTGCATCATGGAAAGATATACGATCCAGCAACGAGTCGAAAAGGATGCTGAGCGTCTGGTGAAAAAATTAGAATCCATTGGCTGAATGGCTTCGTCTATAAGCAAAATATGCGTCATTGGACCGGCAGCAATCCACACTTACTCCATAAATCATTATTGCATCCCGAACAAATTAAGGTTTGGTGCGGTTTATGGGCCGACTGCGTCATTGGACTTCTTCTTCATTCTTCCGTGATGATCAAGACCGGCACGTTACTGTGAAGAGGAATCGCTAATAAAATGTTATCTCACGAAATGGTTAGACTATTTCTTGTGGGGCTAGTACGTCAAGTCTATGGTCTATGCCAACAAGCCAGCGAGCTAATAGGTGAGCTCGAGCGAGCAACTTTTCAAGGCTGCATCTCCTAAACTGTTATTCAGATCAACTAGAGAATTTAGGGAAATATTCTAGAGATGTTATATCATCAAATAAAACAATAAAAAATTTTGTTTGTTTGAAGCCGTGAAACCCATGCAATCCCTCAAAGAACTGTATGAAGGGTTTTTAACCTCAAAAAGTAAGGATCTACGTAAAACACGCTGTTTTTTGAAACATAGTAAACATTTTAATAGAGTTTAGGGTATAATAATATCAAAATAACAGTTAGGCATATCTAAATAAAATCTAAACAGCAAACGATTAACTTGAGGAAGGCTACAAAGCAAAATACTTATATGACATTCAGCTGAGGCAGGTGAATGCCATACAATGTTGGTGTTGTTGTTATTGTTATTATTACACATAGTTAATTAACCACACTAAGTTGACAAAGGCCAAATAAAACAACCGTCATTTAACAGTGATTAAAACTAACGCATTATGTAATCGAGACATTCGTTTGGCGAGCCTTTATGAATAATTAAGTATTTAATCTAGCCAAAGACAAGGCAGGTCAAAGCTTGTCAATGAGGTGTTGAGTAGAAAAACATTTCACATAAAAAACGGAAGAGTGGCGTGTGTAAATTAAAATCGATAAAACTAGATTGGAGTCAGCGAGATTGGAGTAAGGAGAAAATGAGCCAATTTAGTGAATGGCCGAAGTAAATAAAGAAAAGTACAGCAATGGGAAAAGACTAACTTTGAAAGCTATAAATATATGATAAAACAAAGTGATTGCCGGCTGTGCTAAAGTGGCCAATTAATGGTTGTACAGTTCCAAAACAGAGGAGAAAAAATTAAAAAAAATAAAATTAAATAAAAAAAAAGAGAAATAATAACGCCGAAACATGCAAAGTCAGTCAAGCGATAAGCCCAACCAAACTGGAGTAGGTTAACACGAAAAATACGCGATTCGAACACTGACGTTAGCAATTG
The DNA here is from genome assembly GCF_016617805.1 of Bactrocera tryoni. NCBI lineage: Eukaryota > Metazoa > Arthropoda > Insecta > Diptera > Tephritidae > Bactrocera > Bactrocera tryoni. Next base: position 79,963,744 of record NC_052501.1, read on the forward strand.
TAACTGTGTTCGAAAAAAATGGTATTTAAGCGCCAACAACAAACAATGAGCTCACGCTGCTTTTTGTCAGCAACAATAACAATTAGATACAGCAATTTAAACTAAATTAGCGACAACAGCGTGGACTTGTCGATTATTTACGGTACAACGGAACGTTATGGAAAAGAAACATTCAGTAAGGCTGCATGCACACTGAACAGCATGTATACTGACCAGCATGACATTTGGCAGACAAAACTAAAGACTCTCTCTGAGCGCCAAAGCAACTGTGATTTTGCTGCAAATTGCACGAGCAAATGTTGGTTAACTGTTGCACTATATATTAATGATATTTTGGTGTGTTTTGTTTAGTTAAACGAAAGTTGCTTGGTGTTTATTAGAATGCGTCAACTGTTGCTGTGGACAAGACACAGCCTTTCTCTCACTTTTAAGGTTGTGAGTGGGGAAAGTGTTTAATTTAAATGTTTTGTTTAGAGTTAGGTAACGAAGAAAAACCGAAGCAAAAAAATATTTACTTTTTAGAAATATTTACAAATTGCAACAAAATGTTGCATACACTTAGGCGCTTCGCTGTATTTGGTAAAGTGATATTGGAAGAAGCGAAACTTTATTTCATAATAATTTTAGCAATAATTTGTTCAAATTTCGTATAATTTTAGTATATTTCAAAGAAAATATTTGCGAATTTGAAAAAAAAGGCAATAAATATATTATAAAATTAAAGCGAAAAAATTTTCAAGTAAATATTTTACACTTAAA